>NC_143583.1:95872290-96174798 GCF_048544385.1 Mastigoproctus giganteus | reverse complement strand
AATAACTTATTAACTACGAAGTCGTTTTTGTGCAGCAGATTTACAATGTAAAAGTCTCGGGAAACAATTATAAAATAGTTTACATGTAATTCCCAAAATTATAATCAATAGAAATTCAAATCTAATTATCTTGAACAAGTAGCTTCCGTTTACCTAACCTTTAACCCATGCACAGTACTAAGTACTGTACTATAAGTTTCTATATCTTTTGTGTTTGGCGTTTTCATTAAAAATAAATGAAATTTTTTTTCACCATTGGATGAACAAGTTCCTGCAGGCATACATCAAGATTTGTAATGATGTGACAACATTTGTCTTTTTGTCAATTATTGTGACACAGTTAAACAGTCATGGCTCATTCCTCCGAGAGTTGAGCAGATTTCCTGAGCAACAACTTCTCTATTAAGAAACCCCCACAAGCAAAAGTCGCATGGATTCATGTCTGGGGATCACGACAACTATAGTCAAAAATATCCACAGTTGTCATGATCGGGATAATAGTATGACAGTATGCATGGACCAAAGACTGTCCAAAAAATCCAACATGAAATTAGTAGTAGTGGCATGTGATGCAAGAAAGCAAGTGTATGAGCTTATGCAGCATCAGCCAAAAAAAAAAAAAAGTCACACCATTCCCTCCAAATACCTGTCCAGTTCCTCCTTAAATTTATTCAACCTATCAACTTCCACAACGACAGATGGAAGTTTGTTCCAGCAACTAACCACCCGCTGGCTAAAGGCAAATTTCCGCAATTTTTCTTAATTTGAATTTATGCCCCCTTAGGTTCGTAATCTGAACAAGTGGAAGGATCCCATCAGAATTCAGCGTGCCTAACCCATTCAAGGCCTTGTACACCTCAATCAGATCACCGCGCAGGTGCTTAGTCTCCAGCCACTGCAATTTGCAGAACTTAAGCCTCTCTTGGCAAGAGGATCCCTTCATTCCCCTCACCAGTCTTGTTGCCTTTCTCTGTACACGCTCAAGCAAATCGACATCCTTCCTAAAATGAGGCCTCCAGACCTGTACGCAGTACTCAAGGCGTGGCCTGACCATTGCCTTATACAGAGGGACAATCACCTCCTTTTCCATGCTAGCAAAATTCCTATATATCATTGACAAAACCCCATGAGCAATGCCCTGTCTGCATTGCTCAGAAAACTTCATATCTGACTGCACAATTACTCCCAGGTATTTTTCATTTCATTTTGTAACCTTAAGTGTAGTACCACACAGTTGGTACTTTTCTCTCGGGTTACTTCTACCCATATTGGTTGTATATGGCATGGTGCCATTTTGCTTAAACCATTGGATGTCTGTGGAAAGCTGAGCTGCAATAGAAAGTCTCCTGTCATTGTTTGGTGCATAATGGCCTTTAGTTGCCGTTGCACAGTAAAAACAACAACAACAGTAGAAAGTCAGTTTCTGAAGCTTATGCAGGTACCACTGTGAGCTAATAGTTTCATTAAAGATGGAGTGGTGCAATTAAACCATGACATAACAGGACAACCTGCAAGGTCACTTTTCTCACGAAGCTGCAGGGAAGTTCAGCTGTCCAAAACCATGTGCTTTGCTTGTTTGCAGTCCCATCCAAATGAAAATGAGCATCATCTTAAAATCAATTGTGTAATACTGCATTTCTTCCTGTGTGGTAAATTAGTCTTCTTTGCTTATTTTTGTAAAACATTGTAATCTCGTATGAGAATAGTTTAATGAAATCAAAGCATTGATGATGTATTTCAGGTTTGTAACCTGTTTTTTTTGTTGACTTTTGTGGATTATGCCAACTTGCAATTTGGAGGGCTTTCTCATTTTTAGGATACTGATCACAGGTTGTTTTTATTCCTATACACAGCCTGCCCTTTCAGACTGCTGGGATAAATGAAGTGAAAGTGCCCAGTGAGTTTCTAAAATAAAATAAAACCCAAAGTATCTGTGCATCAGTTATACTCTTTTTTTTTTTTTTTTTTTTAATGAAAAAAGCACAGCTTTAGCCTTCTGTTTGTGAGGTGTGACTTCTGTCCTTTTGTCTACTTACTGGAGCATGTGGGATTCATGAGTATATAAGATGCTGTGGTGACTTAATGCTGTTCTCTTGCAAATTTTCCAGGAAGTACTTTAGACTACTGATAATTTTAAACAGAGTTTGCCAAATAGTTTGGTTTTAATTGACGATACAAATGTGTCAGAATTTTGTGTAACACCCTGTATGGTGCCCTTTGAACGTGGCCTTTTTCTGAATTCACTTTTAGAAAATTCACTAAGGCATGGTGGATCCACAATTATTTACAGCTTTTAAATAAAAGTAAATATGCTTTAAAGTTTACAAAAGATCATGTGAGCTGACTACTGTACATAATTTTTCTTGTTTTCGAATTGAACTTAATAAAATTAAGAGCCCCCAATTCTAACTTCATTAATTTGGAAATTAAAAACTAAATCAAGAACATATACAAAGTATAATATAAATTCTCTCATGTTTTAGATTGGATAATTGGGTTGAATGCTTGAGGCTCTCTCTCACTCTCCCCCCCCAAATGTTTCTTTATTATGATTATAATCACACTCCATTTAATAACTTTAGTTTGGTTTTAGTCCATTCCAGAATTTGTCTTTTATCCAGAGGTCTTTTAAATTTTCTAAAAAAAAAAAAAAATTCTGCTCTAGCACCTTTACTATTCATATCTGCGCCTCCGTAGCCAGGTGGGAAGGAGCAGTAGTGCGTATCACATGCTTCTTGATTAGACCGGGGTTCGAGCCCGTCACCACCAAATACAGAAGATGCAGAAAGGTCAGGGAATGACCACCGCATATCCTGGAGCATTAGCATTAGTAGAGGCATTTGATGCAAGAAAGCAAGCTTATGCAGCATCAGCCAAAAAAAAAAAAAAAAAATAAATAAATAAAAAATAACCACTTCCCTTCACTCCTCTGTTCGTTCGAAATACCTGTCCAGCTGAGCCTTAAACTTATTTAGGCTATCAACTTCCACGACAAGGGATGGAAGTCTATTCCACCAACCAACCACCCGCTGGCTAAAGGCAAATTTCCTCACGTCTATCCTACATCTGTATTTTCTCAATTTGAATTTATGCCCTCTCAGATGATTATTCTGAGCAACAGGAAGAATCCCATCAGCAATATGGCCTTAGTTGCTAATGCTCCTAAAAACCAAAACAACAATAAACAACAACAGCTATTCATATCCACCATTTTGAGAGATTCTCAATTACTTTAGCAAGCATTCCTCAAGTGGAGTGCTATGAAACAAGTGTCAGAATTTTGTGAGTAAATGTTTCAGTTTGACAGTGGTTAGATTCCACATGACTACTAAATATGGTTAACAATAATATTCTTGTCAAGTAACTATTTGTAAAGTTCACTTATGCAGTTGTTGCAATATGTAGTAAGAATAAATAAGAATAATAAATAAGAAATAAGAAAAAATAAGAAATTAAAATTTAAAATTAAAAATAAATAGATAATAAGAAAAATAAGAAAAAAGAATAAATAAGAAAAAATTACAGTGTCTGGAAACTAGGCACCAGCGGGGTGATCTGATAGAGGTGTACAAAGCCTTGAATGGTTTGAGCATGCTCAATGCTGATGGGATTCTTCCTCTAGCTCAGAAAAATCACCTGAGAGGGCATAAATTCAAATTGAGGAAAGACAGATGTAGGATAGATGTGCGGAAATTTGCCTTTAGCCAGCGGGTGGTTGGTGGGTGGAACAGACTTCCATCCCTTGTCGTGGAAGTTGATAGTCTAAATAAGTTTAAGGCTCAGCTGGACAGGTATTTCGAACGAACAGAGGGGTGAAGTGGAAGTGGTTATTTTTATTTATTTATGTTACTTTTTTTTTTTTTTTTCTTTTGGCTGATGCTGCATAAGCTTGCTTTCTTGCATCAAATGCCTCTACTAATGCTAATGCTAATGCTAATTATAATTATTCTTGCTACATAACATTCTTATATATAATAAGTAATATATATTGAATAAAAAATTCGTTGATAATTATTCTTACATGGTTGCATTATACATTTCTAAAGGGTGAGATGTGTGGTGAAAACTTGTGATTTATTGTGTTTGGTAATGTTTTGGTTACAAATGTGTGTTCAATCTTGGGTGGTCCCATAGGGCCTGTTGTTTATATTACACGATTTTGCATTGCACGAGGGTTTCTAGGAACACAACTATCATGCTATACGAGGACTGACTGTACTATAGGTTATAAAAAAAAAAAATAAGTACCTATACATAACTATGAACCTTGAGAATGAAAAAAAATTTAGTATGGAAAACATTTATTTAACATGATATACTGTAAGATAGTAAACTAATTATAAGGAATTTTGGAAAATGTGGTTTCATTCTTTGGCAATTTTTACTTTTTATTTAATTTTATTTTACTTTATTGTTTATCATTAGTTATATTTTGTAGTTTACAATAATATACTTATGTAAATCTAAGCAGACGCCATTACAGAATTTTTATTGCAAACCCCCAGGGGGTTCGTGAACCACTGGTTGGGAACCGCCATAGTAGAGTGGTTTTTTATTATTATTATTTCGTATGGCAAAAAATGAGGATACATTTGTAACAATGTCAAAAAATAAATAAATAAATTACAATAAGCCTAAAAACAATTTACAGAAAAAAATTATAAGTAACATTTGATGAATTAAAATGTAATGTCCAGTTTATTCAGCCACTTAATAGCATCATCAGTAACACTATGTAGATCTTGGATGGAGCCTTCAAATCTCCTCTTTGGGCACTCCGAGATGACATGCTGGATGGTCTGGGGCACGTTGTCACAGTCGCAGAATGGGTTTTCAGTTTTTCCCCACTTATGCAGCCAAAACTTGCATCTTCCGTGATTTGTTCGGATTCTGTTCAGCGATGTCCATTCCTTTCTTGGTAAGTTGAAACCTGGAACAGCTCTGCATGGATCACTAACTAAGCCCAGGTGGTCGGGATTTGAAGTAGTCCAGTCTTCGCGCCAGGTCTGGTCAGCATTAAAATGTGACTTGATAAGTTTCTCGCCTAGCTTCCATGAGGGGTTCCTAGACTTCAATCTCTCCGGCTTCTGGGGGTTGCAATCCTGATGTATGGGCAAGTGAGGATTTCTTTGACATTTCTGCCATTCTTTCAGCAAGGCTATTTCTCTTCTTATATGAGGGGGATAGATGGTAGATAACACTGGTAGCCATTTTAAAAGTGTCGATTTAATGGTGCCTGATATTGTCCTCATTGTGTCATTCAGTTGGATATCAACTTTTACAGAGTGTGCACTATTAAGCCATACGGGGCAACAATATTCTGCAACTGAGTAGACTAGGGCAAGGGCTGATGTTCGTAGCACCGTTGTGTTTGCTCCCCAGCCTGTTCCACTGAGTTTATGCAAGATGTTATTCCTAGTTTTTATCTTTGCTGCAATATTACAAAGGTGTTGTTTATACGTCAGTGTTCGGTCCATTATAATTCCCAGATATTTTGGGAAAGGGTTGTGTTTCAGTCGTTGACCTTTATATTCCACTTGTGGCATATAGTTAGCCCTATGATTATCCAGATGAAAACAGCTAACTTCGGTTTTATTTAAATTAGGTTTAAGTCGCCATGTGTGAAAATATTTATTCAGGTTATGAAGATCCTTTGTAAGTACAATTTCGGCTGCATTGAAGTCAGTAGACTGGGCAGTCAGGGCTATGTCATCTGCGTACATGAATTTCCTAGAAGCAGTTGTTGGAAGATCTGCAGTATAGATATTATTATTTAATATCTATACTGCAGTAGAGTGGTTCTACTTCTAGATACCTCTACTGGTGTTTTAAATGAGGAGGAACTTGTCCTTTGTATGAGATATATAGATAAAAATTGGAAACTGAAAGAGGCATTTGTTTCCATAATTCCTCTCCAAAACTCAACAGCTGCAGGGTACTTTGATATGTTACAAAGTGAAATGGACAAGTTTTCTTTCCATGAAAGGCTAGCAATTGGTTGGTAGGCATTGTAACAGATGGGACAGGTAACATACTGGGAAAAAACAGTGGGCTAGTGACAAAATTAGATATGCCAGATCTTATATAAGCACACAGTATTGCACATAAGTTGAATCTGGCTGTTTTAAATTCTATTAAAGATGTTCCAGGGTATATGTGGTGTGTTGGAGAGGTAGTACCTTTTAAACTGGATGGTTATGCCTTCATTAAAGGCAATTCAGGAAACTAGTCCTTCCAAGGCACTCAGCTTTCACTTATAGCTCTTTGCACCATACTGCAGGCTAAACTAAGTGAGGGTAGCCAGATATGGCGAATGTAAGCAAGGGGCAGCAGTCTTGCTAATAGGTGACACCAGTGTTGATTGGATAGATCTGTTTGTAGTGACCACCATATTTACAAGCGCAGTCATAGTGACAGAAACCGTTGTAAAACTGTGGTGCAGAAAGCAATGGGAAACCACTGCACTAACTTTCCCAAGAAAAACTACCATGGAGAGAAAGATTACCAGGGCCCCGAGTAACCGGTGTCCCTTAGATGGAATGGGTGCTAAGAATCTCCGGACTCAAAATGGTGGCCAACATTAATAATACCAAGAAGATACACGAGAAAGAGAACTTCCATAAGAATTGGAACTTGGAATATAGGAAAATTGGAGGAATTTAAAGAAAAAGGACATTGGAATAATGGGAGTCAGTGAAGTTCGGTGGAAGGGAAATGGTGACATATGGAGCAGTGACTACAGATTTATATTCAGTAGTGGACAGAGGGAAATAAACGGTGTTGGACTTCTGCTAATGAAAGAATTGGGGGAAAAGTAACAAACACCTATCATCTTAGTGATAGAGTACTGATGGCAACAGTGGCAGCAAACCCAGTGGATTTAAATATAATACAAGTTTATATGCCAACAAGCAACTGTGATGATGGTGAAATAGAAACAGTGTTTGAACTAATAAGGATAGTAAAAGGTAAAGAAAATCTAATCATAATAGGTGATTTCAATACAATGGTAGGAAAAGGAGGGGCATGTGAAGAAGCAGGACCATTTGGACTTGGAAGAAAAAATAAAAGGGGAGAAAGAATATTATAGTTTTGTAAATAATAAGGATTAATTGTTGATAACACACTTTTTGACGTATCAAAAAGAAGATGCTACGCTTGGATGGCCCCAGAAGACCTACAACAATACCAGACTGATTATGTTCTAGTGAAGAAGAGATACAGAAACCAACTAAAAGCTTGTTTCAGTCATCCAGGAGCAGATATGGAAGTGATCACTCACTAGTTATTGCAAAATGTTAGGCATAAGAAAATACAAAGAACAAAGAATAAAAGGTGGAATATGAGACTATTACAGGAACACATAGTGGGAGAAGAGTTTAAGGTAGAAACAAATGCAATACTTGAAACAAAAAAAAAAAAAACCCAGATCAAATGGAAGGTAGTGAAAGAGAGACTGGAAGATACAGCAAACAAAGTAATTGGATACATGAGACTACAAACAAGAAAGCCATGAATAACAAGTGAAATTCCCAACCTGATTGTAGAAAGAAACAAAGCCAGAAAGAAGAATACAGCTGAAGGACAGGAACAGTACAGAAGACTAAGAATTAAAGTGACTGAGGAATGCAGAAGGGCAGAGGAAAAGTGGATGGATGAAATATGCAAGGAAGTTGAAGATAATTTAAACAATGGAAAAATTGACATAGCATACAAGATGATTGCCACATATACTCGAGACCTTAAAACCAAAAGCACAGCAATAAGAAATAAAGATGGAAAACTACTGATTTGAAATAGACATAGGAATAAGATGGAAAGAGTAACTGGAAGACCTCTATGATGGGAACCAAATAAGTGAGGAAGCTTTGGAGGCCAAACATGAAGTAAAAGAGGATTGCTTAGGGCCAGACCTACTAGAATTAGATTATAGAAGAGCTCTAAATGAGATTCCAATGGAAAAGCAGTAGGGACAGATAAAATCCCAACTGAATTGCTAAAAAAGCAGGAGACAAAACAAGGAAAGAAATGTTCAATATCATAAAAGCAGTCTATGAAGAAGGAATAGATGTGGATGACTTTTTTTTCAAAGCCGGACAGTGACATTGCCAAAAAGAGGAAATGCGACAAAGTGTAAAAACTACCAAACCATCAGTCTTCTTAGCCATGCATCCAAAATGCTTTTGAACATAATAAAACAGAATTAAACTGAAAACAAACAGTTTTTAAGCGAAGATCAGTTTGGTTTCCGAAATAGAAGAGGAACACGAGAAGCCATCTTAGCACTATGCACAATTGTAGATAGAATAATAATAATAAATAACACACACATAGCTTTTATTGATATAGAAAAAGCTTTTGACAGTGTTCTCCGGGAGAAGCTTTTCAGAGTCACGAAGAAGGCCCAGTTTGATTGGAGAGATCGATGAGCTATCAAAAAATTATATGAAAATCAAACGACAAAAATTGAATTTCAAAATAATGAAGTAATAGCCAAGATAAGAAAAGGAGTTAGGCAGGGGTATACATTATCACCATTACTATTTAACTTGTACGTGGAGGACGCTCTAGAGAAAGTGAAGTGTAAAAGCAAAGGAATAAACATAGGAGTACAGGTGCAATTCATATGTTTTGCAGATGATAGTGAAAAATGATAGCACTAGTGAAAAATGAAGAGTTGAAAAACACAATAGAAGTAATAGAAGAAGTATTTCTTAGAATACAGGTTAAAAATTAACACAAAAATGACAAAAATAATGGTTGCTGGTTTTTTTTTTTTTTTTTTTTTTATGTAAACCACAAACACGAGAGGTATTAGAACCAATAGTACTTAGTACCGTGCTTGGGTTGGAGGTTGAGAAGATGAAAGAAGATATTTGTTGACATTGGACTTGAACTTCTGTAGACTGTAATTTTCAGGAAATACGTATGAAGGAAGGTTGTTCGAGAAAACGGCGGTTGAATGAATAAACGAGGAAGATGAAAAGTTGGTTCTGTGAGTTTGCAGTTGGACAGTAAATGGATTTTGGCTGGTGGCGGCACGTGTTTGGACTGTTTTGAAAGAGAGAGCGAGAATTATAGAAGCAAATTCAGAAGAACAGTGCCCATGGAAGTATCTGTAGAAGAGGCATGCAGCAGAAACAGTATGTCTATGAGACAGCGAATGGAGAGACTCTGTGAGAGATGAATCATTAATTAACCTAACTGCCCTCTTCTGAATGGAATCAAGAAGCCTGAGAGAGGTTTTGGGGGCACCACTCCAGATGTGGGAACAATATTCCATGGCAGGGCGGATTTGCGATTTATACAGAGTGAGCAGCTGTTTGGAAGAAAAGTAATGTCGAGAGAAAAAGAGAAAACCAAGTTTTTTAGATGCAGAGGAAGCAATATTTGTAATGTGCTTGTGCCAAGAGATATTAGAAGTCAGGGTAATCCCCAAAAGATATATCATTTTGCCTAGAAATCGGAGTGTCACTAAAGATAAGCATAGGAGCAGAAGAATCCTTTTTGTGAGATATAAGACAAGACTGAGTTTTAGAAGGGTTGAAATCAACTAAGTTGTTTTTGCCCCACTGGAGAATTACCTGAAGATCGGCATTTAAGGAATTGGTAGCAGATTTTCGAGAAGTTGAAGCTGATTGAACAGGGCAAGGTTTCTCAAAATGGAAAGTGGAATACAATGTGCTATCATCGGCAAAACTATGGATAGGATTTCCAGTCAATGGAAGAAGGTCATTAATATACAAGAGGAAAAGAGTGGGGGAAAGTACTGAACCTTGGGGGACACAGGCATTAGTGGAGAAGTTAGAAGACAGAGAGCCATCTACCATCACCCTCAGTGAGCGATCAGAGAGAAAACTGGATAACCAATTACTAAAAACAGTTGGCAAACCATAAGATGGAAGCTTGTTTAGAAAACCTTTATGCCAAACACGATCGAAAGCCTTTGAGATGTCAAGATCAACTACTTGTGTTTCACAGAACCTTTCCATTGAAATAGTCCATAAATGGGTAACATAAGCCAGAACATCACCAGTGGATTGACACTGACGGAATCCATACTGGCGATCGTTGATCAGACGAAAGGTTTCTAGGTAGTTTAAGAGTTGGTGGTTAATTGATTTCTTCATTACTTTAGAAAGAGTAATTGCAATGGGACGATAATTGGATGGGAGGGATTTGTCACCCTTTTTAGGAATTGGCTGGATATGGGCAAATTTCCAAGCAGAAGGAAAAACACCTTTGGAATAAGAAAGTGAAAAAGGGAGGCAAAGAATAGGAGTAAGTTCAAGAGCACAGGTTTTGAGAACAAGGGGAGAAATACCATCGGGACCTCAAGCTTTCTTAGCATCAAGATTTGTCAAAATTCTTCTGACATCCTTTTGACGGAAGACCACAGGAGGCATTGAATGGAGCGTGTTGGGAATGGTGGGAGGAGTTTTACCAAGATCATTAATATATGAGTTGGAAGAAAAATGGGATGCTAGCAGGTCAGCTTTATCCTTGACTGAAGTGACAACAGAACCATCTGGTTTGGACAGAGGTGGGAGCAGAGATGGGCAAAAGTTGCGGCCAATAGCTTTGGCAAGGGACCAGAATGCTCAGCTACCATTAGGACAAGTAGCAAGTTTTCTACTCTTAGCCGGTTCAAGCTCTAGTTTGTACTGATTAATAACTGCTTTACAATTGTTACGAGCTTTGGTGTAGGCAGAAAAAAACTGAAGAATTAGAAACAAGCCAATTACAATATGCAGCATTCTTCTCTTGAACAGCCTTAGCACATTTATTGGAAAACCAAGGTTTAGATAAAGGATGAGATTTTAAAGTGAAGTGTGGGATAAAGGATTCCATTCCTGCAAGAATAATTTCACTGACACGATCTGAGCAAACGTTGACATCAGAAGTTTTGAAACAGTAATCCGACCAAGGAAAAGAAGAAAAGAAATCTCGCAGGTCATCCCATTTTGCATTCTTGTAATGCCAAACAACACGAGGTTGGGAATAGCCATGAGATAAAGGCTCCATTGGAGAAGAGATAATCACCAAGTTGTGATCTGAAGTGCCCACAGGACCTTTCACTTCAACAATGTACTTAGAAGGGTTGTTTGTGAGAAAAAGATCAAGCGTGTTGGCTGTATGATTAGGATTGTCCGGTATTCTTGTAGGTAAATGAACAATCTGTGCAATGTCATTAGTAATTGCAAAAGCCTCAGCATCTCAACCAGCTGGGTCGGTGTGACTAGAAAATGGAAGCCAGCTGGAGTTGTGAACATTAAAATCACCAAGGAAAATTACCTCACTATTAGGAAAGTTGGACTGGAGAAAGTCTAGTTGCAAAGAGAGGAAGTCAAAAAGCTCCAAGTGATTAGTGGAGTTGGGAGAACGGTAGAGACAACAGATGAATTTGACACAATGAGGTAGAGAGATTTTAAGCCAGAGAAGATCAAAGAGAGTAGATTCCAAATTGCCAAGTCTCTGACAGGGAATATCAGAACGGACATATGCACAACTACCACCTTTGAGGCGAAAGAATCGTACAGCTAATAATTTGGACATCTGAGATGAGCAGTAGTTGAATCAACCGATAACTGAGATTCTGTCAGAAAAAGTACATGTGGTTTTGCAGACTGCAAGTGGAAATGGACATCGTTAAGATTAGAATTGGGACCACGTATATTTGTGAAATGAATTATGAAGTGCTTGGGAGGTTTAGATCTTTTCGCAGATAAGCTTGCTCTATTAGTTTGACTATTCATGGTGTATTCAATAGAAAGAAAGAAAATATAAAAAAAACCAGACAAGATAGAAATAGATAACAAGGAAATTGAACAAGTGAGCTCATTTGTGTATATCTTGGAAGCAACATACAAGTGGATGACAAAAGCCATTTAGAAATAAAAAGGAGAATTGCTATAGCGAAAGAAGCACTTAGGAAGAAGAAATCATTTATTGCAAGCAATATAAACAAAGAAAAGAGGAAGAGATCTGTGAGCACCTATATATGGAGTATACTGCTGTTTGGATGTGAAACATGGTTAATAACAGCAACAGACTGGAGGAGAATTGAAGCATTTGAGATGTTTTGCTGGAGAACATTGATGAAAATCAACTGGAGAGACATAAAAAGGTGAATGAAGAAGTCCTCAGAGTAGCTGAGGAACAAAGAACAATCAAGCCAACCATAATAAAGAGGAAGATGCAGTTCCTTGGACATCTCTGGAGACAATGATTGGAATAGTAAATATACTAGAAGGACCTTGAAGGAAAAAGAAGTAGAGGATGACCGGCGTCTGGCGTATTAATGAAGTAGAGGATGACCGGCGTATTAAGAGTAGGAGACCGGCGGAATTACTTAGCAAGTACAGGTCACTGTTGAAAAAAAGCCGTGAATTAGGGTTGAATTTGAAAGTGTCTGCAATTCTGCCCAGACACGATAGGAGGGAGTATATGATGAGAGCCTTGTCAATCAATTCGGATCTGGAGGGATTGTGCAAGGCTTAAGGGGTAGAATTTTTTTCAGCCTGGACTGTACTTGTTAACAGGAGAGATTGCTTCTACAGGGATGGGATACACTTAAATAGAAAGGGTGCAAGAATTTTTGCTGATGCTGTCGAGGCAGAGTTAGGTGGGTCGGAAAACTGCTAGTTGGGGGGGATACAAGGACTAATAGATTAACAGTAGCCACTGGCAGAGGTGGAAGTGATTCTTGCACTGCTTCTATTGAAATGAGCAGACGCCTGAAAAACAAGATGCATGATATTTCAGAGACTGCTGGGAGCCATTGCGGTACAAGTAAACACATGGGTTGTGTTAGGGTAGCCAAGAATAGAAATAGGTGCATGTATACCTGCGTGTACACCAATGCTAGGAGTTTGGTAAATAAATTTGATGAATTTGAGGTATTGCTCAAAACATCAAAGGCAGATATTGTTGGGATATCAGAGACGTGGTGTCACACAGATATAAGGAATGCGGAACTGGAATTTGGGGAATACAATGTGTATAGAAAGGATAGACAGGACGGAGGGGAGGAGGGGTTATGCTATTAGTTAAGAAACACATAAAGTCCAAGGAAGTGAAGCCAGTCGACATCGATGGACAGGGCAGTGTCGAGTCAGTTTGGTGTGACATAAGCATAGGGAAATCAAAATTGAGAGTAGGAGTGTGCTATAGGCCTAATGACTCTGATGAGTATAATAAGATATTGTACAGGGAAATAGAGTGGGCCAGTAAATCAGAGAGTCTTATAATGGGGGATTTTAATTTCCCAGATATTGACTGGAATTTGTGAGTTGGTCACTCGCACACTAGCAAGGCTTTTGTGGATTTATTGGATGATTGTTTTCTACATCAGCATGTTTGTGAGTCAACAAGAGGGAGCAATACTCTTGATCTGATTATCAGTAGTGATTCTTCATGCATTAAGAATCTGCAGATAAATGAACCACTAGGTGGCAGTGATCACAGTGTGTTGAAGTGGGATTTACTCAAGGAGGTAACTACCATCAGAGGTAAAGGGAAGGGTTTTTGTTTTCGTAAAGGCGACTATGATGGTCTGAGACAGTATTTAAATTCTATACAGTGGGACCAACAGATGATGTTACCAACAGCAAACTCACAATGGGAAGCATTCAAGGAACTAATCTTGGAGGCTACCAGGCTTTACATATCAACTAAGAAATATTGTTCAAGGTTTAGGCCTAAATGGTTGTCAGATGAACTAATGAGACATGTGGCAGAGAAGAAAAATGCATGGGATACATACAAATTAATATTTAAAATAAATAAATGCACAAGGCATAATACTTTAAGAGTTTGGTATCTATATAATATCGGTGTTTAAATACACCATAGATAACTCTTCATAAACTACAAAGTAGTTGTTGTAGGCATCATTTGCTCTTTCTCATATTGTGCTCTGCCTTCACGACGAGTTGCCATGATATTGCACTACTTCGAATAAGTAACTCTTCACTAATAGAGAAGGCTATTGTTACTTATTCTCAGTTGAGTACCACCACCCAGACAGCACTGTTTCACGGCTATTGGCCGATCATCAGTGGGTGGGCAGGTACCCTGGTAATGCAGACATGACGTAGTGCAATATCATGGCAACTCGTCGTGAAGGCAGAGCACAATATGAGAAAGAGCAAATGATGCCTACAACAACTACTTTGTAGTTTATTAAGAGTTATCTATGGTGTATTTAAACACCGATATTATATAGATACCAAACTCTTAAAGTATTATGCCTTGTGCATTTATTTATTTTAAATATTGACATCTACACCTCTTGGCATCTCTCATATTGTGTGATTAACTTCACAACTGGGTCGTCATGTCTGCATTACCAGGGTACCTGCCCACCCACTGATGATCGGCCAATAGCCGTGAAACAGTGCTGTCTGGGTGGTGGTACTCAACTGAGAATAAGTAACAATAGCCTTCTCTATTAGTGAAGAGTTACTTATTCGAAGTAGTGCAATATCATGGCAACTCGTCGTGAAGGCAGAGCACAATATGAGAAAGAGCAAATGATGCCTACAACAACTACTTTGTAGTTTATTAAGAGTTATCTATGGTGTATTTAAACACCGATATTATATAGATACAAATTAATGGGTGACATGGAAGCCTATGATAGATATAAGTTGGTCTGTAACCAAGTCACAAAGGAGATTAGGCAGGCAAAGGCAGACTACGAAAAATCCTTGGCAAAGGATGCAAAGAAAAACAGAAAAGAGTTCTTTACCTATTTAAACTCAAGGAGGAAAGGGATGAATCAGATTGGTCCACTGGATATTGATGGTTCAACAGTTGAGGATCCTGCTCAGGTGGCTAACAATCTAAACGAGTATTTTGCATCTACATTCACGCATGAGGAGTTATTCAGGAAGGAGAATGATGTAGGTAAAGTAAACATTGGCAGTGAGCTGGATGATTTTGTAATAACTGAGAGGAAAGTGGAGGAGAGATTGTTGAGGATAAACATAAAAAAGGCACCTGGGGTGGATGGGATCTATCCAATTATATTAAAGGAGGCAGCAAAGGAAGTAAGCAAACCCCTAGCCATAATTATGAGAGCTTCTTTGGACTCAGGGGAGGTACCCATAGACTGGAGATGTGCAAATGTAACCCCAATTCACAAAGGAGGATCAAAGGCTGACACAAGTAATTATAGACCTGTTAGTTTAACTTCTGTTCCAGGAAAATTAATGCAGGCACTGGTTAAAGAAGCACTGCAGGATCATCTAGACAAGAATTCAGTTATAGCTCAGACGCAGCATGGTTTTGTTAAGGGAAAGTCTTGCCTGACCAATTTGATTGGATACTATGATGCAGTCACAAAAGAACTGGATGCAGGGAATAACTTTGATATTATATATTTGGATCTTAGAAAGGCTTTTGATACTGTTGCACATGGAAGACTGCTGCACAAATTGGAGCAGTGTGGCATTGGAGGCAAATTGCTGCTATGGATAAGGGGATGGTTGAGTGGCAGAAGACAGAGTGGTAATCAATGGACACTGCTTAACGTGGACTAATGTTATTAGTGGAGTTCCTCAGGGTTCAGTGTTGGGTCCGTTGTTGTTTTCGGTGTTTATGAATGATATTGATGATGGGATATCAAGTTTAATGTCCAAGTTTGCAGATGATACAAAGGTTGGCAGGGTTGTTAAGGACACCACTGACGCTATGCTGCTGCAACAGGATCTGGAAAGGTTGAACAGATGGGCTGAGAGGTGGCAAATGAAGTTTAACTTTGACAAATGTAAAGTACTACATATGGGAAACAGTAACCCCAGAGCAACGTATCAACTCTGCGGTACTACACTGACAGTGGTGGAGAATGAAAAGGACCTGGGGGTAATTGTGCAGGCAGATATGAAGTTCTCTGAGCAGTGCAGACGAGCTGCAAGAGTAGCTCATGGTGTCTTGTCAATGATATACAGGAATTTTTCTAGCAGGGATAAGGAGGTGATTATTCCCTTGTATAAGGCAATGGTTAGGCCACATCTTGAGTACTGTATACAGGTCTGGAGGCCTCATTTCAAGGATGTAGAGCTGCTGGAAAGAGTACAGAGAAGGGCAACAAGATTAGTGAATGGAACAAAGGGTTGCTCTTACGAAGAAAGGCTTAAGTTTTGCAAATTACAGAGTCTGGAGACTAGGCACCAGTGAGGTGATCTGATAGAGGTGTATAAGGCTTTGAATGGTTTGAGCATGCTCAGTGCCAATGGGATTCTTCATCTTGCTCAGAATAATCAGCTCAGAGGGCATAAATTCAAATTGAGGAAGGACGGATGTCGGATAGATGTGCGGAAATTTGCCTTTGGCCAGCGGGTGGTTGCTTGGTGGAACCGACTTCCATCAGTTGTTGTTGAAGTTGATAGCCTAAACAAATTTAAGGCTCAACTGGACAGGTATTTCGAGCGAACGGAGGGGTGAAATGGGAGTGGTGTGTTTTTTTTTTTTTTTTTTTTTGGCTGATGCTGAATAAGCTTGCTTTCTTGCATCATATGCCTCTACTAATGCTAATGACTAAGAATCGCATCACTTGATGACGTGCTCGGACTCTCAAGAATGAACTACAGGGAAGCATAACAAAAAGCCCAAATTCAGGTTGAGTGGAGAAAAAAGATCTCTATGGTGACAGGGCTTGGCTCTTAGAATGATGATGATGAAAAATGTTCCCTTTGTTGCTGAAATTGAAGCAATGGTAAAAGAAAATTATATATGTTTTACCAGGATTCACAAAAAAGACTGAAAGAATTGGAAAAAGTAAGTAGTAGCTTTTCCATTTGAAAACTCAGTGACAGTTGCTTGAGTAAAGTAAAAAAAAATCTAAAAGAAAATGGATTCTTATTGCAAAGACAAGCCTTTTGATGTTGCAACATCATCTCCTTTTCAGTTGCCTATTTCCTCTAAATGCATTACCACTACAGAGAAGTTGTTAAAAAGTGCAGTCAGTACTCTTATTCTGTTAGACACCAACCTTACTGAATGTAGATACAGTCAGTCCTCATATAACACGTGTTTACACGTGTTATATGATCTAACACGTGTTAGATCGAATTTGTGTTTACACTACACGAATTCGATCATACACGATTTATAAAATAGGGGAATGATATCTTATATAATACGAACCGAATTCGCTTATGCACGATTCATCTTTGTGTTTACAAGAAATGGCAGAATCACCCCAACCGAATGCAACACGATAGGAATGAAGAGAAGACTCTGCAAATGTATTTGTTTTTTTATATCAGTGAAGGGGAAACACATTTCACCATAATAATGTAAAAACCAACACAATTCCAGCTATCGGTATAATCGCAAATGCAATTAGATAGAGTTTACTACCGGGTTTCACTAGCAGAAACACAACTGGAAATTGTTTTTATTGTTTTATGGTAGTAACCACCAGAAATGTGCTTTAATAAAATATGAGGTGTTAATAGTGTATCTCTGCCTTTATGGTGTTGTTTATTCAGTTGCTACACGTGCGCAGCTTTGTTTATGTATATCAAGCGTGCCTCCTCGTTTTGTAATTGTGCTTTATTCCCTAAAAATGAGTAAAATACTTAAAAGGTGTGAAAAGGAAATGTCCTGGTGAAGACACTGCAGATTCAGAGAGAAAAAGAAAAGCAATATCGATAAACAGAGGCGGACTGGGTCAAAAATTCTTACCCAGGAAAATTTATAGTGGCCTCATACTATGGTTTATGGCCAGAATCACTCCGGCCCACCGGGGTTTCCCCGGCAAGGCATATTTAGAGAAAAAATATGAAATTGTGAAACGCTTTGAGCAAAATGAAAGACCATGTGATATTGCACGTGTTACAGACCTAAATGAGGCAACGCCGAGAATTACAAAGAATGCAGAGAAAATAAAAACAACTTTCATAGCAGGAACAACTCAAAGTGTAATTAAAATCCATTAGATTAAGACACAAAGAATTGGAAGAGATTGAACGGCTGTCATCTCTTTGGATAGAAAATCAAACAAAAAACAAGTTTTCTTACGATAGAAGCAAAAGCATTAGCAACATTTTATTACGTAATAGTTGTAATAAAATACGTATTTTATTTGTAAAAAATACGTATTTTTTATTATATTATAATAAAATATAATATAATAATAATAAAAAATATTGTAAAAATTTATATTATTTTTTTATTACGTATTTTAATCGTTATAAAATATGTAAGTATTTTATTAAGATTATTTATTGTGTTTGGTAATGTTTTGGTTACCAATGTGTTTCAATCTTGGGTGGTCAGTGCCTAACCCTATTTTTCCCATAGGGCCTGTTTATATTGCACGATTTTGCATTGCACGAGGGTTTCTAGGAACACAACTATCGTGCTATATGAGGACTGACTGTACTTGAATTTAAGGATATTCATTATGGCTGTTATTAACAGCCATGCTACAAACAAATATCCTTAAATTCAACTATATTCATGGCTGTTATTAACAGCTATGCCACAAACAAATATCCTTAAATTCAAGTATCTGCATTCAGTAAGGTAGGTGTTTAATAGAATAAGAGTACAGACTGCACTTTTTAACAACTTCTCAGCAGTGGTAATGCATTTAGAGGAAATAGGCAATGGAAAAGGGGATGATGTTGCAACATCAAAAGGCTTGTCTTTGCAATAAGAATCCATTTTCTTTTAGATTTTTTAATTTACTCAAGCAACTGTCACTGAGTTTTCAAATGGAAAAGCTACTACTTAGTCAAACAAAATACATGTGGATAGTGCCCTGAAAGAAATGAGAGAAACTCCAAATTTTGAGGGGAAAATTGTTAGGTAACATAATTCTTCATAATTCATATACTTATAATTCTTCATTATCTCTTTCTTGGTGATTCCTTTCTACTTCTGATTCTCTCTCAGGTAACTTGGGAATTTTTTTTTTGGCTGGTGCAGCATAAGCCTCAGGCTTCCTTGCACTATATGGCTAATAATAATAAATAGTCTAAGTGTATACAAAATTAAAAACTTTTCAATTGACGATTCTTTTCTTTACACCTGATGTAAGGAGTATACTGATCTCAAATTCAAACTTGGTGCATTCCAGGAAGAATTTGAGTTACTGAAGAAACGAGCACTTGCCCTAGAAACAAATGTAACTAGGAGCTGGTCAGGGACTCGAGTATCTTGTGACCAGTCAAGTGATGCACCCCCCTTACAATTCAGGTCCCAGATAAGAATAGTCGGTGCTTTTTTTGTAAAAAAAAATAGGTGCCCGTACTTATTCTTTGCTATCAGGAAAAATTAAAAGGACATGAAAAGTACAATACTCTAAAAAATTATTTCCTGGTATTGTTACTTAGTAGTAATGTTTTTGGAATAAGAACAACAAATTAAGTATATTAACACAGTTTAAGCATAAATTTATTCAAGTATAAAAAAAATAAAAATAATTT
Organism: Mastigoproctus giganteus; assembly: GCF_048544385.1. Classification (NCBI taxonomy): domain Eukaryota; kingdom Metazoa; phylum Arthropoda; class Arachnida; order Uropygi; family Thelyphonidae; genus Mastigoproctus; species Mastigoproctus giganteus. Next base: position 96,155,356 of record NC_143583.1, on the reverse strand, counting down.
CATAATAAAGTTTTTATAGCATATTCCAAATTTTTATTGAGTTCTCATCCAACACACTATGCCGACTTCTTACTGTTTGTGTCTGTTGCTGAATGATGTTTCCGAAGCAGCCACAAATTGTCGACATATTTGCTGGGTCGAAGTGGTGGGCCTACAATTTTAATTAAGAAATAGTAGTTAAGAAATTGTTTTTGTCATCAACGAAGGTCTGGTTGGGCTGAGGATCAGATTCATTTGTGAAAATCCTCGTTCACATTCACTTAATGAAATTGGTACCGTACTCAGAGCGTTCATCAAATGCCCTTCAATTTTTCCGAAACCATCTTTTCGATTAGGTATTCCCGAAATGGATGAATTGTATCTCTTTCATTTAACTGAAGCCTAGTTGACAGTTTTCCAACTTCATTCTCACACCAAATGCCAACATTTCATGTTTAGAAGGTTTAACTTCGTTGTCCTCATTTTCCTTCTCTCGTCATTGATATTGTCACTAATTCTTAAATTTGAATTTATTTTATTTTTTTGAAACTCCAAAATGTTGGTGTCATTCGGATATCCAGCTACTGTGACCATGTAAACAGAGATAGGGAAAGTTTACGGAAAATGTGGATAACGCACTTCCACGAAACAACAGATGATTATTTGTCCGGGTTAAAGAAAATCACTCCCGCCTAATTCTCGAATGGGGTGTTTACAGTTGATTCACAACGATGTCCAAACTACGACCTGCGCAGAAAGTTAAATTAAAACAGCATTTTAAATTTTGCTAATTATCAAAAAAATTTTCTCATTAAATGTTTTGTTTAGTAAATGTAATCTTGTATTATACTTAATAAAATTTTTGAATATTTTCAATTTCAGGTGTATCATTTTTATTTATTCACCTTATATTCATCTTAAGCAGTGATCCTTTCAGGTTGTAAACTTTCTAAAGTGAGCATTTAAAGGCAAAAGTAAGATGTGTTTTTTTTTTTTTGTTTTTTTTTTTTCAAAAAACAGTCATATTTTTATAATTTTGATAAAATCTAAAAAATAAATTAGTGACATAGATTTGTTACGCAAAGTATTGGGAATTTGCATTTTTTTATATATAGCCTAAAAATAAAAAAAAGGTAACATGAAAACAGAAACTTCATTTACATGTAACAAGATATGGAAAGTGTAACACACTAATTTTTCTCGAATCACTCGGTGCAACCCCCGAAAGAATTCTAACTTTGAATATGGCCCCTGTATGGGAAAAGATTGGACACCACTGTAGTAGAAGCTGAACCACAGCCCATTGGGAATACACCTTGATCTGCTCACTGTTGACCAGTAAGCAGGTCAAGGGGTATTCAAAATGTTGACAAGATGCTCTGAGTGTAGCAACATTTCAAATAAGCAGGATGTGAAAGGTAGGAAACAAGCTTGGCACAATTAATTATTAGCTGGATGCAGGGAACAATTTCAACATAGTTTATTTGGATTTTTAGCAAGGCATTTGACTCAATTCCTCATGAGAGGTTACTGTATAAGCTGGGAATGTGGGATTACTGGAAAAATTCTAAGATGGATTGTTAGGTGGTTGCAGGGCAGAAGGCAGAGGGTTGTGATTAATGGATATTCTTCAGATTTATTTAACATCAGGAGTGAAGCCCCCCAAGGATCAGTTCTTGGACCACTCTTTTCTGATTTTTGTAAATGACATCAACAATTGATAGAAGGCTTGATGTTGAACTTTGCAGACTATGTAAAAATTGGTAAAAACTTATCCGACAGGTTTTACCAGGTACTACTAAGTAGTAGAATGGTAATCCCTTTAGCTCTCTCAATTCTTGCGTAGCAGCAGCACGAATTTCCTAAATTGCCTGAAGACCAGAAGTGCGAACGGTGTACCCAGTTGTCTCTCCTAAGCCGTTCATTATATGAAAACTTTCTTTACTCAGCTGAAACTTTTAAATGTAATTTCCAATGGGAATTTAAAAAAAAAAAAAATCGCTATAAAAGGAGTTCGTTAAACAGAGGTCTGACTGTGTAATTTAGAATTCTAAAAATGGTTATAAAGTTTTATATAGAAAATATTTTAACAGTAGACAGTGAAAAATGCAAATTTAGATAAATAACTTTAAGCTTATTTGTAAAGTAGGTAAATATGTGAAAAAAAAATTTACGGAATATTACAAATTTTGAAGTGTACAGCATCCAAATGTCACACGTCACTGTTAATAAAGGTGCCGGTACGCAGTACCGTTGCATACCATCCCAAAAAAAGCATTGAGAATAGTCAAGTACATACTGCTCTGGTTGAAGGTGATCTAGTTTTATTTGGAGACTCCCTTGCCAGGAAAATGGGTAATATTTTTTGTTATAAATATTAGTCCACCAGAGCCAGCGTTTTCTGGCAGCAACAATTGATGCTGTTATCAACAGACTGTCAGATTTTTAAGGGGGTAAAGAGAGTATTATTAGTAACGAATGGGCCTGGAGTACTGGGGTCCATAGTTTATAATATACGTCTCGAAAGCTACTGATTTTGTTAGTATATATTTGTATTAAACTGGATTATAACTAACTTACGTATATTAGAGTATTATTATTTGTTTGGGGACTAATGATATTAAACGAACACAACCTGGCCGTATGTTGGATAAGACCATGGAGAAAAAAATGCTGCAAGTTAGGTCAGAATGTGTGTCTGCCTCATAGATTAACTCAAGAATTGAGGGGAATCTGCAAGATTTTTGCGGGAGGGGAAGGGAGTTCCATCCAGAATTCCATTTCTATCTAAATGATCCTGAATTCTACCCTTGGTCATTGTCTCTATGATTTTCTCTACTACTGAAGTTAGACTAACTGGCCAGTAATTTCCCACTTTACTCTTAGAACTGTCCTTATGCATTGGAGATAACTTGGCACTTTTCCAATCCAATGGAATTACTCCCGAGTCCAGCGATGCTCTCATAATTATTCTCAATGGCAAGTGAGGATAATTATCATAATTATCCTCAGTGGCAAGTGAGTGCATTGAACCTCAGTGGTTCAATGCACTCACTTGCCACCTCCCTTAAGATTATAGGGTATATGCCATCAACCCCAGGAGCCTTACTGGCCTGTAAGCTCAAGTTTTTTCATTAAATAAACGTGAAATTTCAACATTGTTTTACATTTTTTTAACTTCACTCCCATAATTTCTTGTTGACACAAAGGGTCTTGCTCCTGAAATATCGATGCAAAGTAACTGTTCAGTCCATCTTCAACTTCTGCTGGGTATCTAATGCTGTCCCACGCTCATTACGTAAGGGTCCGATCTAGTTTGTCCTTCTCTTTGCATTTATATGAAGAATTCCTTATCTGCACTCTTTGCCAGCAGGTTTCTCATAATCTGTCTTTGCCAGCCTAGCCTTTTCTGTGGCATTGTTATAGAAAGCTTATACAATATCAGCAAAAAAAAAACACTTGCCATTTCACCTGTCTGTCCCCTCTAACAGTTTATATTCCTTGAATTTATTCAAATTACCCACCTCTACAACCAGATGGTAATTTGTTCCAACATGCAACCATCCTTCCTCAGTTTGAATTTGTGTAATCTGAGCAAGATGAAAGATTCCATCGGCATTGAGCCTTAAACACCTCAATTAGATCTCCTCACAGTTGCTTAGGCTCCAGATGCTGACATTTGCAAAACTGAAGACTTTCTTGGTAAAAACACCCTTTTGCTATCCTCACCAATCTTGTTGCTCCTCTCTGCATCCATTTCAACAGATCCACATTCTTTCTAAAATGAGGCTTCCAGTCCTGTATGCAGGAATTCAGATTTGGCCAAGGTTGTTGAATTGTTACAGAGTAAACTTACAGAAATTATATAAATTACCATATACCCTCAGGAAGAAGAGACAAACCAGCCACACAAGCACACCATTACAATTAGCCAGAATACAAGAATAATGAGAGTAGTGAGAGATTGAAAGTTGCTGCACGACAATGACTCTGTATACATACCATTCATGTCTCATGCAGCAAGAGTTTCTGAACAGAGAACAGTTCCAGAAATATTACAGCAATTGTGCTACTGTTGGCAAAGGTACGTTACCGCTTCAGGAGAGTAATTTGAGAGTTAGTATTAATAGTGGCAATTGATGAAAGAAGGAAGCTTATACAGCATCAGCCAAATTAAAAACAATAATAATAATAAAATAAAAACTTCCCATTGCACCTGTCCATTCCCTGTAATAGTTTTTCATGCTACCCACTTCCACAACACCAGATGGAAGTTTGCTCTAGCAGTCTGGCTGAAGACAAATTTCTACACATCATATGTATTTATGTTTGTATTTATGCCTCCCCCCTCCATGTGAATAGTCTGAACAAGAGGAAGGATTCCATTTGCATTTGGCACTGAGCTTACTCAATCCATTCACAGCCTTAAATACCTCAGTCAGATCTCCTTGCAGGTACCTAGTCTCCAAATGGCATTTTGCAGAATTGAATTCTTTCTTGGTAAGAACACCCTTTTTCTCCCTCATTAATATTGTTGCTCTTCTCTGCACCTGCTCCAATAGATTCATATCCTTCTGCAAATGAGGTTTCCAAACCTGTGTGCAGTACTCAAGATGTGGCCTAACTATTGCATTATACAATTGGATAATCACCTCCTTATCCCTACTGGCAAAAATCCATGGGCTGCCCTGCCAGCATGTCTGCACTGCTCAGAGGACTTATATCTGACTGCACAATTATCCTCAGGTCTTTCTCATTCCTCACTGCTCTGAGTTTGGTACCACATGGTACGTTAATCTGGGATTACTTGCTACTTTTATGATCTATCTTGCATTTATCAATGTTAAACTTCAGTTCCCACTTCTGAGCCCATCTGCCTAATTTATCTAGATCTTGTTGCAGTATCATACCATGATTACTGTCATTTTTGATCTCACTGAGTTGCTGTATCTAAGTTCAGTTATGTTTAATATTCAAGTAAGGGAAGTTTTTGACTGTACCGGGTATAAGTTAAAAAACATAGGTTTATGAAAATTGCTACTTTTTTTTTGCAAGAAGTGGACCAATTCCTTTGTCACCAGGTGTTTTTGCAAGAAGTGGACTCAAGAGGTGTTTTTGCAAGAAGTGGACCAATTCCTTTGTCACCACAATCGCATCCCTTTTGACTAATTTGCTTGTGATTTTCATACAAAGTGAGATCAAAACCAATCTGAATTAACTAAGCTCACTTTCAACAAATAGCTGTAGAAGACATTAGTGGAATTGATTTAATGTGTGCATTGGCTTCCAGTGCAGTTTATTTATTGACTGCTATAAATTTCTCAAATTTAAGTTTTCAGTAATGTTTAAAATGTCAGAATTCATTCTGAGATGGCCTGTGTTAATTCTAATATTAAATATAGCAACTTCATAATGAAGTAAAAAATGTTCATTAGCATTAGTAGAGGCATTTTGATGCAAGAAAGCAAGCTTATGCAGCATCAGCCAAAAAAAAAAAAATAATAATAATAAATAAAAAATAACCACTTCCACTTTACCCCTCTGTTCATTCGAAATACCTGTCCAGCTGAGCCTTAAACTTATTTAGGCTATCAACTTCCACGACAAGGGATGGAAGTCTATTCCACCAACCAACCACCCTCTGGCTAAAGGCAAATTTCCGCACGTCTATCCTACATCTGTCTTTCCTCAATTTGAATTTATGCCCTCTCAGGTGATTATTCTGAGCTAGAGGAAGAATCCCATCAGCATTGAGCATGCTCAAACCATTCAAGGCTTTATACACCTCTATCAGATAACCTCGCTGGTGCCTAGTCCCCAGACACTGTAATTTGCAAAACTTAAGCCTTTCTTCGTAAGAGCACCCCTTTGTTCCATTCATAATCTTGTTGCCCTCTTCTGTACTCATTCCAGCATCTCTACATCCTTCTTGAAATGAGGCCTCCAGACCTGTATACAGTACTCTAGGTGTGGCCTGACCATTGCCTTATACAAGGGAATAATCACCTCCTTATCCCTGCTAGAAAAATTCCTATATATCATCGACAATACACCATGAGCTACTCTTGCAGCCCGTTTGCACTGCTCAGAAAACTTCATATCTGCCTGCACAACCACCCCCAGGTCCCTTTCATTCTCTACCACTCTCAGTGTAGTACCACAGAGTCGAGTTGATACATTGCTCTGGGGTTGCTGTTTCCCATATGCAGTACTTTACATTTGTCAATGTTCAGGTTTCTCATCTGTGGCTGATAGTAGCAAATTGCTCTGCTGTACAGTTTATCGAACACTGTTAAAAAACTGAAGAGCTGTTCTCTTGAAACTAGTAAGCATTTTATGTTGCTCATTATTTATGAAATAATTTATATTTTTAAAATGAAGTTGGGAGGAGTGAAAAAGCAGTATTTTATTAATTCAGTATTACAAAATTACTTTGATTTTTCTATGATCATAAATCAGTGTAAGATTTTTAGTCACTGATTTGCAGGCAAGAATTCTTTCCATTTTTAGTAGACTAGAATAACAGAGGATATTATTTCTTATAAAGTCCATTATATAGTTGTGTGTGGTTTTGAATCTAGATAAAAATTATTCTGTGGTTAGTAATCATGGTAAATATAATTAACTGCTTGAATGTACCTCTGGCTTACAAATACAGTATAGTGGTTCCAACCTTAGTTTTTCTGTAGTTATAAGTTGGAGTTAGATCAAATAGCATGGCCCATTCTTTACTTTGTATCTGGCTTTACCAGAATATAAAAAACTTAAAACATGGAAAGTTATGAACATATGCTGTAATTTTGAAAAATAAATAGTTAACTAAGTTCAATATTTTCAGAACTGAATTTAAAGAGATTTTTTTTTTATATATATATATATATATCTCAGTGGCAGACTTATCCAGACAGATGTCAGAAGTTAAAAGTTCATGGGCGGAAGTCTGTCCACAGTCTGAAACAGCACCTGAGAGTATTCAGTATTGTCTTGGTATTGAACTAACAGCAGATAAAAAGAATGGAAAAATTTTGCTGTGCCAGAGATGTCAGTCTAAAATTCTTAAACCCGAAATGGCTGATCTTGTGTGTATAGAAGTATGTATACTGTATTTAATATGATATTTAAAAATGCTATGAATTTAAAATCTTTCTGTATTAATCGTGCATACATTTTTTTAAAGCTAGGTACGAAATTGTATGAATAACATTTTAGTCTGAAAACAATTGTTGATTTGTGTATATACATGAATTGTATATGTACAGTAAACTCCCAACGCCATGCATTCCAGGTACATAAAGGGCATTGCCTCTTTATGTACATAGCTGTGAGAAAACTAGGTGTGCTACGTAGTGCATCTATCTCATATTGTGGCGGTAACACAATAATAATTTTAGCAATATTCCACAGTAACAATTCATTCACTTTTCCAATGTTTAAAGAAAAAATAGTGCAGAAAAAAAATTTATCCCTGTAAGATTATTTGACTAACAGTCTGAAAAGAGAAGTGATAATTTCAAAAATGTTTTACATGTATATGTTATAAATCAGAAAGTGAATAATTCGTTAATGTGTTTATTTAAATACGGATCAAATGGAAACAAAGAAAAAAAATAACAGTTATACGTATATTCAAAGTTCACTCTTGAAGAGTGTAGCTATTTTCAAGGACTTATTTTCCATGAAATAGAGAATAATTCATTTTTCAAGTGTAATTAACAACTATAATAAAGGTTTGATCACATGTAATTTCAAAAACACGAAACGTAAAATTATTCATGCAATAAATGCAAGTTTATACAGAAGCACACAGTTTATTTGATAATATAAAACAGGTGTTTTTTTTTTTTTTTTTGCCTATTTTGTTTTCCTCCTGTTATCCAATTTTTTCCAGTTTATTAAGTCAAAATTTGGAAGCTATGTGTACATAATACAATTATATAGTATGAATCAGAGCTGTAATGCTCAATACGTTCTACATTGATATTAATATTAGTAAAATAATAAGAGTTTACCTCAATATAGTACATAGAACACTTCAAGTGTTCTATGCACTATATTGAGGTAAACTCCTCTTATTATTTTACTAATAATAATACAATTATATAGGATTGCCTGTAATTTATTCCAAGCTGCCACAAAGAACAAACTTGGTATGGCACAAACAGTGATTTAATCGTGACTAATTTGAAATATTATAACCACAAAATCCAGTGCTTTGTCATTCCTCAAGAAATTTATTATGGATTTCAACATTTTAATGATATAGTTCTGGAAATCTTTCAATACAAAGAAAACTCTATGAAACACTATGAAAATAAAAACTTGAAACCCCTCCCAAGGGAAGGATGTGTTGAAAAGGATGACTCAGTTTTACGAGTTATCTATTAATGAATATAGCAACAATCTGTTTCATATTCATGCATATTAGGGAACAGTTATCTGTGTGCATTTGAGGTGGGTTGTGCGTACGTGCGTGCGTGTCTTTTTTCTTTGTATAGAACATTTTTGTCTTGCAGAATTTTGGAATTTTTGAGGAGCAGTGAAAATAAAATAATATTCAAACATTTGCTTTCTGCAATGAAGCAGTCTTTCTACTCCTGTATCAACAACTAATTAGAATTTCCCATTCTCACTGAAAAAAGGGCCTAATGGAAGTTCCAAGTTATACCCTACAATATAGCAAAGAATTGCACCTGATTGAATATTGAGCATAATGATCTAGTACACAGTTAAAGATCTCAAAGTAACAAGGCAGGACTTTCGAGATCAAGACTGCAAGAATGGAATTTGCACTACTCCTTGATATGTTGATGAGGGTTATGTGAAATTTAACCACTTCCATTTTGGAAGTATATTACCAAACTAGACAGAATCAGAGAGATAATTTTGATTTAATTGTAAGCATTTCTATTGCCAAGATCATGGAGAGTCTCTAAAACAGAAGAGAAGATTCTGTTCTTTTGTTTAGTGGGACAGTACTTTATTGCCACATTAAAAAAAAAAAGAAAGCAACCCCCATCTTCATGATATTACAAAGTTTGGGAACCCATGCATTAAAACAAAATATACAAAGGGTACTAGGAAAGTTTTGCAATATGACGCAACAATGAATCACAGGAAGCTGCTTGTTGCTGCATGTTGAGACATGTTCATACGTGCATAGTAGCCGCCGCGCCAAGTCGATGAGCTCAGTTATTCATTAGTAGTGAGAGTGTAAAGTGCTTGCGATGGCATCGTGGTCACGAAATGAGATAAGGACAGTTTTGCGGTATAATTTCTGCGTGGTTTAACCATAGACCAGTGCTTAGAAGAAATGACTCTTGCACTAGATGATGATTGTCCACATCGTACAACGATATTCAGGTGGTATAGAGAATTCCAAAGGGGAAATTTCACTCTGGAGGATTCTGAGAGGCCGGGAAGGGGCCACGAACATCAGTTACGGAGGAAAACGTTACTGCTGTGAGGAAAATGCTTGACGAAAACAGGCGAGTGACCTACCAACAGATAGAGGATACTTTGGGCCTAAATGCACCAGCAATTCGTTCGATTCTGCAAGATCATTTGCACGTGAAGAAACTTTGTTCTCTCTGGGTGCCGCATCAACTGACTGAAGAGCAGATGACACGACGTGTGACTTGGTGCCGGGAGATGTTAAAAAAGTTTGATAAGGGACAATCTCGGTATGTGAACAACATCGTGACAGGTGACGAGACTTGGCTGTACTATTACGATCTGCCGACCAAGGCTCAAAACAAAGTTTGGGTCTTTGATGATGACGACACACCCGTAATTGTCAGAAAATCCCGATCTGTAAAGAAGAAAATGATAGCTGTATTTTTCAAATCGAGTGGAATTGTGGAACGTGTCGTTTTGGACACGCAGAAGACAGTCACAGCTAAGTGGTATACTGAACAATGCCTGCCTAAAGTCATTGGATCTATGAAGAACCTGCGGCCAAAGTCAAGAATGGACACCTGGTACCTCCATCACGATAATACTCCAGCTGACCGCGCCAAAGCCTGCACCGAATATTTGACCACGACAGGACTGAAACTTCTCGAGCACCCTCCCTACAGTCCAGACCTTGCTCCCTGCGACTTTGCACTGTTCCCGCATGTGAAAATGAAGCTAAAAGGGAGGCGGTTTTCCAGTGATGAGGACCTTCTACGGGCTTGGGACAACGAGTGTGCTTTACTCCCTAGTGAAACTTGGCAGAACTGGTTTAAAGATTGGTTTCGGAGGATGGAGAGGTGTATTGAATGTAGAGGAAATTACTTTGAAAAAATTAAATAAAAAAAAAGCTGTATTGCAAAACTTTCCTAGTACCCTTTGTATACACTGAGTAATCACTGAATTATGACTACCCCTATGAAACCTGAATGCGACCTGTTGACCACGTCAGGTATGAGAGTACAGAGTTAGTCGACCTACATAGCATAGATAAGGTGTCAGTGGTTCAGTAGGTAGTAAAATTCCAAGTGTGATGGATAAAAGTATTTATCGGACTTTGATAAAGGACAGATTGTGGGTGCCCGACAAACTGGTGCCTCTTCCCGAACGGCTTAAGTGGTGGGGTGTTCGAGAGCCGCTGTAGTTAAAGTGTACCGGGACTGGTGTCAAAATGGTGAAACAACAACCCGATGGCAAAACTGCAAAGGTCAGCAAAAGGTTGATGTTAGGGGTGAGTGCCGGGTCCGACGACTCGAACAGGCACAGCACTGTTGAAGAGTTGACTACCCAATACAACGTGGGCCAACCTGGAACAATATCTGGCATGACCATGTATTGCACGTATGGGCTATACCAGCAGATGACCCCTATGGAATCCTCTCCTAACCAAGGTTAATCGGCATAAAAGACTCTCCTGGTGCAAAGAGCATGCAAGTTGGACATTAGAAGACTGGAAGGTGTGCTGGTCGGATGAGTCATGTTTTTTACTCCACACCATGGATGGTCGTGTACGGATTTGGCGTCAACAACATGAGGCTCTTGATCCATCATGCATGGTATCAAAAGTGCAAGCTGGTGGAGGTGATTGTATGGTGTCGGGCATGTTTCACTGGCAGGAACTTGAACTCCTGGTGCATATGGAACAGGATATCACTGGTCTCCGCTATTGTCAACTGCTTGCTGACTGTGTACACCCTGCTATGTTACACTTTTTCCCGAATGCCGATGGTGTCTTCCAAGATGACAATGCACCGAGCCATTGGGCACTTGTGCAGGAATGGTTTGAAGAACACAGTTCTGACTTCCAGCATATCGATTGGCCTCCGAACTCCCCCGATATCAATCCCATGGAACACTTGTGGGACACTATGGAAATGCGTATCAGGCATCTGGATACACCAATCACCTCCATACTTGCATTGCTGACCACATTACACACAGCTTGGTTGGCCATACCTTCCGAACGCTTCTGACATCTTGTTGAATCAGTGCCATGTCAGATAGCTACTGTACTGAGGGCAAAAGGGGAGGACCTACGAAGTATTAGGTAGGTCGTCATAATTCAGTGATCACTCTGTGTACATATACAGGCAACCCCCATATAACACTTTACTTCTACAACACGGTTTGAGAATTGCGGCAATCCTCGCACAACTACAAGTGGTAGATGACTTTCATCAACCGGTGAAATACCACTGCTTTGCTTATTGGAGGCTTGAAGTGGTGAAACCCATGTTTAGTCTCTAGAGCAAAGTTTCCGCATCCCCCCCCCCATACTTCTCCTTCAACCCATTTAACCCAAACATGGTACCAAGTACTATAGGTTCTAATACCTCTCGTGTTTGGGGTTCACATAAAAAAAAAAAAAAAAAACACGGTACTTATATAACACGGTTTCGCTCTAACACGGTTAGAGAATTACAGGAAATCTCACATAACATTGGATTTTTGAGCTTTTGTGCTGGGAAAACCCTTCTATTATGCTGGATGTAATTTTTCAACGTTTCCATTCCATTTTGTGAATTCCTGCTGTTGATTTGCTAGTTGTTATCGCCTTTGTGATATTTTTCTGAAGCACATTTCAGGAGTTCACTACCATAAAACAATAAAAACAGTTTGTGCTCTTTATGGTTTGAACGGGTAGTAAACTCGATCTTCTTGCATTTGCTGTAGTACTGACAGCTGGAATTCTGTGGGTTTTCACGCTATTATGGCGAAATATGTTTTCCCTTCCATCAAATATTCAATCATATAAAAACAAATAAATTTTCATAAACTCATTACTCTATATCTCACTTGCAACTTGTGCATGCCCTGTTCTTTGTTATTAATTGCTTATCATTTTTACTGTTTTAAATTTTACAACCAAAAACAGTCAGTAAACAGAAATATCAATTAGTACGTACATATTACAGTATTTATTAATTAAGCTATGTGCATAAGCGTAAATTTATTTTTATTTTGCTAACTGGAAAATATTCTTCCAATTTTCACGTATCTTTTAGCTGTGTTAATTGGTAAGGTAATAAAGTTAAATTTGTGCTTTATATCTTTACTTTTATAACCTGTGGATAATATTCCTTTTTTTTTTTTTTTCTTATTAGAAACTCTGTTTAAAATGGTATTTTATTATGAAGAGTCCATCATACAGTGATTTGATTACAGTGAACCAGTTGTATAGCGAGGATCCACTGTATTTTTTGGGAGATCTCTGGGTTCTATGCTTGTTTGAGAGCATAAAAAATTGACTTCAAAGCATGCAGTTCGTGACTTTTAAGGTTTTTGTAGGTGCCTCCGTAGCCAGTTGGGCAGGAGCAGTAGTGCGTAGCACAAGCTTCTTGATTAGACCGGGGTTCGAGCCTGTGACCACCAAATACGGAGGATGCGGAATGGTCAGGGAATGACCACTGCATATCCCCAGCCCGGATAAAGGGTGAGGGTTGGCGTCAGGAAGGACATCCGGCCGCAAAAATTTCATGCCAAAGCAATAAAAAAAAAAAAAACGGTGACCCCATATATAATGGAAAAAAGAGAGGACAAAAAAAAAAATTTTTGGTTTTTATTTGATCGTTTATTCATTTTTATGGGTATGTATTACTAAACTTTGTTTGTTCATTGTTGTGAATTAAATTCCAGTCCGAAATTATGTCCATGGAAAGCAAAAAAGCACTGCTCAAAAGAAGCTTTATTTTTTTAGAATCAAAGATAAAAATTTTGCCAGTAAGGGTTGGTTTGAGCAATTTAAAAATCTCTTATCGTTACATAACATAAGAATTCAAGGGGAAAGTGCATCAACTGATAAGGAAGCTGCCAAGAAGTATGCAGAGGAATTTCAAAAAATTATTAAAGAGCACGAATACACATCACATCACATCAAGTGTTCAATGCCGATGAGACAGCCCTTTGGTGGAAAAAAATGCCCAACAGAACGTTTATTTCAAAAAAAGAGAAAAATGTACCAGGTTTTAAGGCATCAAAAGATCGTGTAACATTACTTATGTGCAGTAATGCATCAGGAGATTACATGATAAAAAAAACCTGATGGTTTATAGATCCTCTAATCCTCGTGTAATGAAAAGTGTAAATAAAAATGCATTACTGGTATATTGGAAAGCAAATAAAAAAGCTTGGGTAACTACAGATTTGTTTAAAGAATGGTTTCTAAATTGTTTTGTGCCAGATATGGAAAAGTATTTAAAGCAGAAAAATCTAGATTTCAAAGTTTTATTACTATTGGATAACACGCCGGGCCATCCATAAGGTTTGTCATCCAAACATTGAAGTAATGTTTCTTCCACCTAATACAACTTCTTTAATTCAGTCATTGGATCAAGGCATTATATCTACCTTTAAAGCTCATTTACATCAGAAAATCGTTACAATGGATTTTTGGAAAAAATTGATTCTGAATCTATTGAAGTGATGGAGGCATGGAAACATTTTTTTCAGTTGTCGACTATCAGAATCATAGCTTTATTACTCAAAGAAATAAAGCTGTCAACATTAAATGCGTTTTGGAAAAATTTATGGCCAGAATCAGTTCATTCAGGAAATATGGTCGAACCGGCAGAAAATGGAATTGGTGCGATAGTAGAACTTGTAAGTTGGTAGGAGGGTAAGGTTTTCAAGATACAACTACTGAAGATGTTCATGAATTACTGGTAAAAAAAAAAAAGAGACCGACGAAGAGGATTTGGTGGAAATAGCATTGGAGGTAAACCAAATCAATTCAGAGGATGATAGCGCAGATGAAAATTCTGAAGTTCCAAATTTTACACTAAAAAGCATACGGGAAGACATAAATTTAGCTGAGCAATTAGAATCTTATTTTTTGAATGCAGATCCTTCAAGTGAAAGGAGCACAAAGTTCAAAAGGGAGCTTCAAAAATGTTTAGCTCCATACAATGAAATTTACAAAGATCTATCAAGCAAAAGCAAACAAACTCAGATTACTGATTTTTTAAAGAGAGCAGAAGATACAAAATCTAGATGCTGCAGAAGAAAGTTCAGAAGGTGGAGATATTCAGCAACAGAAAAAAAAAGTTCTTGTTTGATTGTGCTTAGCAGCGATGAAGAGGAAGAAAATTAAATGAACGTACATTATCTGACATATATGTTTCACAGTTTGTAAGGTAAGACGTTTGTTCAGTTATTACTATTTAAGTTACTATTATTATAAAAATAAAGTTAAAATATTAAGTTATTACTATTATCAAAATTTAGTTTCTGATAGTTATGAAAAAAAAAACCGTGGTATATTTTTGTTAGCGTTTGGAACGTAACCCCTTTTGTACTCGTTTAGTCCCGTATAACACGGTTTCGCATTACATGAGATTTTGGAGGAACCAAACAACCGTGTTATACGAGGGTTACCTGTGTGTGTACACACACACACACACACACACACACACACACACACAGGTAACCCTCGTATTATATATATATATATATATATATATATATTAAGGATGCGTCAAATTTAAATATGGCCAAGGGCCTATTTCATCCCTAATCTGGCCCTGTAGGTGATTTTCCTGTCCAAGCCCAGGTCAGGGCAGTGATTGACAGATTTAATTCTGGTGCCCCTAATGAAGTGGAACTTCATTCACCTATTTGGTTTTTGTGAATGACAGTTGGGCTGATTTTAGGGGATTAAGCTTTAGACCAGTTGCTCCAAGATAAACCTCAGCTGCTTAATTTGGTTATAACTATACAGGATTGCCTCAGGTCATTGAAAAACTTCATATTGCATAACACAAAAACTTATCTGATTTGGCAAGAAATGGTTCCAAGGCAGCTGCAAAGAGGAAGGCTGAGAGAACTCCCCCTTGTGATATGTCCCTAGTAATACTCTGTTCGTGATACAGGTTATTAGGTATAATAATCAGCTTCCTGCAATATAGTAATGCTTGCAGGGCATGCAAAATTCCATCAGATATTCCAAAGTAAGTTTGTAGGATGGTCAGAAGTACCGTGATGTTAATTTTATCATAGGCTGCTTTCACTTGAAAGAAAATGATATTGAGTTGGGCTTTGCAGCTGATGGCATTCTGGATTGCCATCAGCTGCAAAGGGAAGACATAAATTTAGCTGAACAGTGTTTCCAGGAGATTGGGGTTGTTGAGCTGCCACTTAATAACAGTGGCTTATGAGGTTAAACAGTGATCCACTAGCTTGGGAACAATGGCCTTTTTGAAACCCTTTAGTGGAGAGCATATGACAGAAGTGGGTCTGAAATCTTTGTCATCATTAGGTTGTGACTTTTTTCAAGATGGTTGACAAGTATGTGTCCCATCCTGTAGGTACAATGCCTGTCCTAATGATGTTTTTAAAAGCCTTCATGAAAGGCATTAGCATTAGTTGAGGCATATGATGCAAGAAAGCAGCATCAGCTAGAAAAAAAAAAAATTTGCATTTCACCCATATGGTCACTCAAAACGTTTGTCTAGTTCAGACTTAAATTTACTTAAGCTATCAATGTCCACAACAATAGATTAGCATTAGTAGAGGCATATGATGCAAGAAAGCAAGCTTATGCAGTATCAGCAAAAAAAACAAACTTCTCATTTCACTCCTAAATTCGTTCCAAATGCTTATCCAGCTCAGCCTTAAATTTATTTATGCTATATCAACTTCCACAACAAAGTTTGGAAGTCTGTTCCACCAATCAACTACCCACTGGCTAAAGACAAATTTCTGCACATCTATTCTACAACTGTCTTTCCTCAGTTTGAATCTATTCCCCCTTAGGTTCTTAATCTGAGCAAGAGGAAGAATCCCATCAGC
This sequence comes from Mastigoproctus giganteus, assembly GCF_048544385.1. Taxonomy (NCBI): domain Eukaryota; kingdom Metazoa; phylum Arthropoda; class Arachnida; order Uropygi; family Thelyphonidae; genus Mastigoproctus; species Mastigoproctus giganteus. The sequence continues at coordinate 96,139,141 of NC_143583.1, read as the reverse complement.
ATTCAGCTCGCTCAACCCATTTCAAGGCCTTATGCACCTCAATCAAATTATCTTGCACGTGCCTACTCTCCAGGTGCTGCAATTTGCAGAACTTAAGCCTTTCTTGGTAAGAGCACCCCCTTTGTTCACCTCACCAATCTTGTTGCCCTTCTTTGTACTCATTCTAGCAACTCTACATCCTTCCTAAAATGAGGCTTTCAGACGTATACACAGTACTCAAGGTGTGACCTGACCATTGTCTTGTACAATGGGATAATTACCTCCCTGTCCCTGCCAGCAAAATTCCTGTATATCATTGACAAGACTCCATGACCTGCTCTGGCAGCCCATCTGCACTGCTCAGCGAACTTAATATCTGACTGCACAATTACTACCAGGTCTTTTTCACTTTCCACTTCCCTGCGTGTAGTACCACACAGTTGGTATGCTTCTCTTCGGTTATTGCTACCTATTGCAGTACTTTGCATTTGTCAACATTAAACTTCAGTTGCCACTTCTCAGCCCATTTGCCCAACTTATCTCGATCAAGTTGGAATGGCATACTGTCTTTACTGTCATTAACAACCCTGCCAACCTTTGTATCATCTGCAAACTTCAACATTAAGCCTGATATACCTTCATCAATATCATTGATGAATACACAAAACAACAATCGGGACAAGCACCGAACCTTGGGGACCTCCACTAATAACATTTGTCCACAAAGAGCAGTGTCCATTGATTACCACTCTCTGCTGTCTCCTACTCTATCCCTTTATCCATTGTAGTAACTTACCCTTAATGCCATACTGCTCAAATTACAGATGTACAGCAGTCTTCTGCATGCAACAGTATCAAAAGCTTTCCTGAAATCCAAGTATATGATATCAAAATTATTTTTTGCATCCAGTTCCTTTTTGACTACATCATAGTATCCAATCAGATTGGTCAGACAAGACCTCCCTTGAACAAATCCATACTGTGTCTTAACTATTACTGCAGTCTTCTCTAGATGATCCTGCAATGCTTCTTTAACCAGTGATTCCATTATTTTCCCCTGAACACAAGTTAAACTAACAGGTCTATAATGATTTGTCACCCTTTGAACCTCCTTTGTGAATTGGTGATACATTTACACACCTCCAGTCTATGGGGACCTCCGCTGAGTCCAAGGAAGCTCTCATAATTATGGTTAAGGGTTTGCTTACTTCCTTTGCTGCCTCCTTTAATATAACTGGATAGATCTCATCCATCCCAGGTGCCTTCCTTATGTTTAACTCTAACAATTTCTCCTCCACTTTGCTCTCGGTTATTACAAAATCACTTATCTCCGTGTTAGAGTTTGATAAACTTTCAGCATTCCCCTCCATGAATAACTTCTCATGTGTGAATGTAGATGAAAAATATTCATTCGGTTTATCAACTACCTGAGTATGATCATCAGTAGTCAACCCATCTATGTTAAGTGACCCAATCTGATTCATCCCTTTCCTTCTAGAGTTCACGTAAGTAAGGTACTCTGCTGTTTTTCTTTGCATCCTTTTCCAAAGATTTCTTGTAATCTGCCTTCGCCTGCCTAACTTCCTTTGTGACTTGATTACAGACATATTTTATATGTGCTATAGACTTCTGTGTCACCTGATAATTTATATGCATCCCATGCATTTTTCTTCTGTGCCACGAACCTCATTAATTAATGACATCCATTTAGGCCTAAATCTTGAACAATATTTCTTAGTTAGTATGAAAAGCCTAGTAGCCTCCAAGATTAAGTCTCTGAAGGCCCCATTTAGAACTCAACGTTGGTAATATCATCAGTTGATTCCCCGCATAGAATTTAAGACAGAATGGAATACACAAAACAGTACTTAATTAAACTTAATACACAATACTTAATTAAACTTAATTAAATCTGAGACCCCTGTAGTCACCTTTACGAAAGCAAAAACCCTTCCCTTTACCCTTGATGGTAGTTACATCTTTAAGTAAATCCCATATCAGTACATTGTGATCACAGTCACCCAGTGGTTCCTTTATCTGCAAATTCTTAATGCATGAATGATCATTGCTGATTATCAGATCAAGAGTATGATTCCTCTGGTTGACTCTTAAACATTTTGCTATAGAAAACAGACATCCAGTAAATTCACAAAAGTCTTGCTAGTGTGCGAGTAACCAAACCACAAGTTCCAGTCAATATCTGGAAAGTTAAAATCCCTCATTATAAGACATTCTGATTTACTGGCCCACTCTATTTCTCTGCAGAATTGCTCATTATATTCATCAGATTCATTAGGCCTATAACGCACACCTATTCTCATTTTCCCTTTCTCAGTGCTTATGTCACACCAAACTGACTCAACATTGTATTGTCCACCAACATGAATTGGATGCACTTCCTTAGATTTTGTGTTTCTGAACTAACAGCATAACCCCTCCTCCCTTCCTGTCCTGTCTATGCTTTCTGTACACATTGTACTCCCCAAATACCGACCAGGCCAGTCGGGTGGGTAAAGTGCCTGCCTGGCAACCCAAAGGTCGTGGGCTTGAATCCCGCCTTGGGCTTGGATATTACAATGGTGCCGTGCTCTCCGGTTGAACCTCATGGCCACGATGCAGGAAAAAACTGGTTCCTTCGTGTATTGCTCACATCATACGATAAAAAAAAAAAAAAAACTCCACAAATTCCAGTTCTGCACTGCTTATATCTGTGTGACACCACATATCTGATATCCCAACAATATTGGTGATGTAACACTGCAAACTTTGACAATGAACAAGGGGAAGCTATCCAGTCCTGCCATAGATTTATTAGGGAGCTGGTTGATCACACTGAGTTCTTGTTTGCTTAATATGATATTGCTCAGCAAAATCCTCCGGGGCACAGAAACTCCCTTCAGCAGCATTGTGAAGGGTTATGAGGAAAGTTTGAAGGCAGAATTTATTAATCATCTTGTCCATGGTAGTATTTCCAGGATGATATGCTGCAATTGTCTTCTGCCAACATTTGTAGGCTTGTTGCTTCTCTTGAATTGCATGTTTTGCTTTGCCATGGGTTACATTTTGGGGTAATAACAACCCAGTTTGAGGTGCCTTCATTTTCAACTGCAATGAAGTTTGGAGCATCACTTGCTAACATGTTCCAGTGTACTATTGCAAGCTGGTTGAGAATTAAATCTGGTTTTAGGAATTTTAAGGAATAGGCTCTCTTCTTTATCCATTCATCAGATAGGTTGGATGTTACGTCTCCCCCTACAGTTCCAAGCAAAACCAAAGATGATAGGCTTATGATCTGAGTGAAATTTAAATGTGTGGTGTTACAAATGAAGTATATGTCCGGTGCCTTGTTTTCAAGGGTTGCACCTCAACGGTCATCCCATGCTCTTCCTCAAATATATGCTTGATTTTTACGGCCCTGTGTTGCAGGTCCTAGCCTTGAAACATAGTGGCCCCTTGTTGCAATCACAGTGATGTTATATTTGGCTCTGAGATGTGGAGTTGAACAGGTTTGGGCTTGGGATATTTTGTTCAGGGTCAGCTTTCTCTAAACAGGGCATCCTTCTGCCTGGCGTGGGAGACGGTGCATGTGTTGTAAGCAGAACCTTTATTGTTGTCCTGTTTGTACTAGACTTCATCTGCATTATATATGTTCGGGTTTTCTGTAATATATTTAGAGCCTTTAGCTTATGTGGGGTTGATGCTGTCCTTGCAGAAGAGTTTCATTTATTTTATCTACTGCATTCCGACATTTGTATTGAGAACTGTACATTAGCAGGGTGGGTAACAATGTTGTTTTCTGTAATGCTTTTTATTGTTGAATTGCTGGGAGCTCCTTTGGCAGTTTTTCAAATTTTTTTGCCAAGCCATCCTTGGGATTGGAAAGTCTTGTCATCAGGTTTTTCTCACTATTAACTCAGTAGTTTTTACACAAATCTCCTTGTGTTAGAATTACTAAGTGAACTGTTTATGCCTTGGTGTCCATTAGAGTAGTGGTCTGAAAATTTTTCAATGTTCGTATGAGGCCATTAGCATTCAAGAAGTTAGTGAGCTTGGAAGAATCCTTGTGTGTACCTATTTCAATTTATTATATGTCTAGAAGGTTATATGTCAATTTTATTATATGTCTTTATTTCCTTTGTGGAGAGCTGTGATGTAATCTTTCAGCTCTGCCCTTTAGGATTTGGTTTCCAAAGACAATTTGGCTCGATGCGTCTTTGGGGAGTCTTTAAAGTTGTTTGGTGCTGTTTTGATACAACCTATTTTTGATTCCAGGTGCTGGGTCCCATTTTGCATTGCCTTAATCACATTATTATTATACCGTGTTCTGTATTTTTCATCTGCAGTTTCCCGTAGCATGGTGACTAATTCATCTGTCTTATTTTGCTGCATCTCTCTAAAATGCTTAAACTGATCTGCAAGTTGCAAAACAACTACTTGAATGGGACTGACTAATGATTTAAGGAAATTTAAGCAGTCTATTGACATATACTTCAGGGGGGGGAGAGTGTTGTTAGTATCATGATTTCTTTTATAGGGCTTTTTTGCCTGCATAATGCACAGATAGATATACAATTCCTTAGTTTTCTTTGACAACAATTTTTTTTTTGGGTTCTTAACAGAGAACAGAATTCACAAGTACAGGCATTATATGCAAGTACATATTCAACTTATTTATTACAGAAAGCAGGTGTTAGTGATTCTGCTACAATTCTTATAAATTGCAGGAATTTTTGTTGTAGTGTAGATACAGGCCATTGCCAGCTGCGGCAGTGACTTAGAAGATGGGATGAGTAGAAGGAAATGAGGTTTCAAGGATATGCCTTATCACGGAGAAGCAATTGGTAAGGAGGACTAATAGCTTGCATAGGGGATTCACTGAAGGTTAGGAAGTATTCAAGTAGCAGGAGTGTGGAGGGGGGGAATTGTTTGCATTGTCAGCCCTTGGGCTCTAATATCAGCAGCTGACTGGGTCATATTGCACAAAAGAATATTTATCTGGTAGTCGAAATGATAAGAAATATGAATATAACAATTTACCTCGTCACATTAGACATCCATAGCTCTTTTTTATAGTATAGAGCAATGAAAATGTTTCTAAAAGTTTTAGAAAATGTTTCATTTGGGTAAGATCATCACCACTAAAAGTCATATGAGTCAGATCACAATTTAGCTGCAACTCAAACAGTTGCTAAACATGCAACCAGAACCTACATAATGTAAGTATATTTTATGTTAATGCACGAGTTCTCAAACTTTGTGATATCATGATGGTTTTTTTTTTTGTAGTTCTTGCTTTGTTATAAAAATCCTCCACCAGGTCTCACGATACCCATACTGTTTTCCAACTATTATAGCACTATTCCCTTTTTTTTTGTATGTACATTTCAGAACATGCGTTGAAGAATCAGAAAGCCCTGGGGGAAGATGAAGTTACTGTAGAGTTGTTAAAATTGGGAGGAAGAGACATGCCACAAAAACTGGCAAGACTCTTCACTCATCTTTGTGTGTGCGTGATGTAAGGAGTGTAAGGAAATCAGGCGACAACTCAGCGTTGTTATGGGCCTATATGAGAGTTTGAAGGACAGGGTGGATGCTCTCGAAAGATCTAAATTGAGGGGCCCATCAGGCTCTCAGCTGCCCACATCAATGCCAGAGCTTGCACTTGGTCATCACGCAACACAGCGGCAACCCCTAAGGCAGAATGCGCTGGTCCCACAGGAACTAGTAGTTGTTGGTGACTCTATTGTCAGGGAATCGGGGAACAATGCTTTGTAAAAAGGATAGGTGGAACAGGACCAGGGTATGTCTGCCAGGGGCAAAGGTTGATGACGTTGTAGAGCGGATATCATCTTTCAAGGGCACAAAAGGTGATATAGTTGTACACGTTGGCACTAATGATATTAAGAGTAGGAGACCGGCGGAATTACTCAACAAGTACAGGTCACTGTTGAAAAAAAGCCGTGAAATAGGGTTGAATTTGAAAGTGTCTGCAATTCTGCCCAGACACGATAGGAGGGAGTATATGATGAGAGCCCTGTCGATCAATTCGGCCCTGGAAAGATTGTGCAAGGCTCAAGGGGTAGAATTTTTTTCAGCCTGGACTGTACTTGTTAACAGGAGAGATTGCTTCTACAGGGATGGGATACACTTAAATAGAAAGGGTGCAAGAATATTTGCTGATGCTATCGAGGCAGTGTTAGGTGGGTCGGAAAACTGCTAGTTTGGGGGGATACAAAGACTAATAGTTTAACAGTAACCGCAGGCAGAGGTGAAGGTGATTCTTGCACAACTTCTATTAGAATAAGAAGCGACCTGGAGCGAGGGGTGTTGGGGGTTTCAGGGACGGATGGCAGTCATCATGGAATAGTTGGGTATATGGGATGTGTTAGGGTAACAAGGAATAGGCATAGGAGCATGTATGCTTGCATGTATACCAATGCTAGAAGTATAGTAAATAAATTTGAATTTGAAGTGTTGGTCAAGACATCAAAGGCGGATATTGTTGGGATAGCAGAGACGTGGTGTCACACAGATATAAGGAATGCAGAACTGGAATTTGGGGAGTACAATGTGTACAGAAAGGATAGACAGGACAGAAAGGGAGGGGGTGTTATGCCGTTAATTAAGAAAAACATAAAATCAAAGGAAGTGCACCCAGTTAATATAGATGAACAGTGCTCTGTTGAGTCAGTTTGGTGTGAGATAAGCACTGCGAAAGCAAAAATAAGAGTAGGAGTGTGTTATAGGCCTAATGACTTGAATGAGTACATTGAACAATTGTACAGAGAAATAGAGTGGGCCAGTAAATCAGAATGTCTTATAATGGGGGATTTTAACTTCCCAGATATTGACTGGAACTTGTGGGTTGGTCACTCACACACTAGTCAGACTTTTGTGGATTTATTGGATGATTGTTTTCTGCAGCAGCATGTTCGAGAGGCAACCAGAGAAAGTAACACTCTTGATCTGGTTATCAGCAGTGATCATTCGTGTATTAAGAATTTGCAGATAAAGGAACCACTAGGTGGCAGTGATCACAGTGTGCTGAAGTGGGATTTACTCAAAGAGGTAACTACCGTCAGGGGTAAAGGAAAGGGTTTTTGCTTCCGTAAAGGGGAGTACAGTGGTCTCAGACAGTTTTTAAATTCTGTACAGTGGGATCAACTGACGATGTTACAAACAGTAAATTCTAAGTTGGAAGCATTCAAGGAATTAATCGTGGAGGCTACTAGACTTTTCATACCGATTAAGAAATATTGTTCAAGGTTTAGGCCTAAATGGTTATCAAATGAACTAATGAGACTCGTGACAGAGAAGAAAAATGCATGGGATGCATATAAATTATCAGGCGACGCAGAAGCCTGTGGCAGATATAAGCTAGTCTGTAATCAGGTCACAAAGGAGGTTCGGCAGGCGAAGGCGGATTACGAGAAATCTTTGGCAAAAGATGCTAAGAAAAACAGCAAGGATTTCTTTACTTATATAAACTCTAAAAGGAAGGGGATGAATATGATTGGTCCAATTGACATCGATGGTTCGACTGTTGATGATCCTGCTCAGATAGCAAACAAACTGAATGAGTATTTTGCATCTACATTCACACGTGAGGAATTATTACAGTTTGAAAATGGAAGAAGGTTATCAAATTGTAGCAGGGTGCTTAATGATTTTGTAATAACTGAGAGCAAAGTGGAGGAGAAATTGTTGAAGTTAAACATAAGAAAGGCACCTGGGGTGGATGGGATCTATCCAGTTATTTTAAAGGAGGCGGCAAAGCAACTAAGCAAACCCTTAGCCATAATTATGAGAGCATCCTTGGACTCAGGGGAGGTTCCCACGGACTGGAGATGTGCAAATGTATCCCCAATTCACAAAGGTGGATCGAAGGGTGACACGAGTAATTACAGACCAGTTAGTTTAACTTCTGTTCCGGGTAAAATAATGGAGTCGCTGGTTAAAGATGCATTGCAGGATCATCTAGACAAGACTGCAGCAATAATTCAGACACAGCATGGGTTTGTTAAGGGAAAGTCTTGTCTGACAAATTTGATTGGTTATTATGATGTGGTCACAAAGGAACTGGATGCAAAAAATAATTTTGATATCATATACTTGGATTTCAGGAAAGCTTTTGACACTGTTGCGCATGGAAGACTACTGTACAAATTGGAGCAGAATGGTATTAAGGGTAAGTTGCTACAATGGATAAAAGGATGGTTAAGTGGGAGAAGACAGAGGGTGGTAATCAATGGGTGCTACCCTTCGCGGACTAATGTTATTAGTGGAGTCCCACAGGGTTCGGTGTTGGGTCCACTGTTGTTTTGTGTATTTATCAATGATATTGATGAAGGTATATCAGGCTTAATGTCGAAGTTTGCAGATGACACAAAGGTTGGCAGGGTTGTTAATGACAGTAATGGCAGTGTGCTACTGCAACAGGATCTAGATAATTTGGGCAGATGGGCTAAGAAGTGGCAACTGAAGTTTAACCTTGACAAATGCAAAGTACTGCATATGGGTAGAAGTAACCCCAGAGAAACGTACCAACTGTGTGGTACTACACTTAAGGTGGTAGAAAATGAAAAAGACCTGGGAGTAATTGTGCAGTCAGATATGAAGTTTTCTGAGCAATGCAGACAGGCTGCTAGGGCAGGTCATGGGGTTTTGTCAATGATATATAGGAATTTTGCTAGCAGGGAAAAGGAGGTGATTGTCCCTCTGTATAAGGCAGTGGTCAGGCCACGCCTTGAGTACTGTGTACAGGTCTGGAGGCCTCATTTTAGGAAGGATGTAGATTTGCTTGAGCGTGTACAGAGAAGAGCAACACGATTGGTGAGGGGAATGAAGGGATCCTCTTACCAAGAGAGGCTTAAGTTCTGCAAATTGCAGTGGCTGGAGACTAGGCACCTGCGCGGTGATCTGATTGAGGTCTATAAGGCCTTGAATGGGTTGAGCACGCTGAATTCTGATGGGATCCTTCCACTTGTTCAGATTACGAACCTACGGGGACATAAGTTCAAATTAAGAAAGGACAGATGTAGAATAGATGTGCGGAAATTTGCCTTTAGCCAGCGGGTGGTTAATTGCTGGAACAAACTTCCATCTGTCGTTGTGGAAGTTGATAGGTTAAATAAATTTAAGGAGGAACTGGACAGGCATTTGGAGGGAATGGTGTGTGTTTTTTTTTTTTTTTTGGCTGATGCTGCATAAGCTCATACACTTGCTTTCTTGCATCACGTGCCACTACTACTACTACTACAAAATTCATTAGAAAAGGTGTGATGCCTAAGGAGTGGAATAATGCAACCATAGTTTTGCTGCATAAGAAAGGAGATAAATTGGAAATTATAGACCAATTAGCTTGTTATCTCACATCTACAAGTTGTTCACAAGGGTCATTACTAACAGATTAGAAAGAATACTTGATGAGAATCAACCGAAAGAGCAAACTGGCTTTAGGACAGAATTCTCAACTATGGATCACCTTCACATAATGTCACAGCTAATGGAGAAAGCAAATGAATATCAAACACCATTATGCCTGGCATTTGTGGATTATGAAAAAGCATTTGACTCCACATAAGGCAATGTTTCGGGCACTGAAAAGACAAGGCATAGATACCCCATATATTATGATATTGAAGAAAATATATGAGAACACTACTTCCTTTCTTAGACTGGACAAAGACAGTAGCAAATTTAAAATTGAGAAAGGAGTTCGACAAGGAGACACGATATCTCCAAAGTTGTTTACTGCTGTCCTTGAGGAAGCTTTCAGAAGATTAGACTGGTCACAGAAAGGAGTCAATGTGAATGGAGAGTACCTAAGCCATTTACGATTTGCAGATGACATTGTGGTCATAAGCCACGATCCCAAAGAATTAGAGGAAAATCTTAATCAGTTATGCAGAGTTAGTAAGGATTTTGGTCTAAAGATGAATATGGCTAAAACAAAAGTGATGATGAACAAGTATGCCATAGAAAGGGATATAATGATTGAAAGAGCAGTAATTGAAAAGGTGGAGTCATATACTTATCTGGGACAAGTCATCAGCTGTAATAATGATAAATGGCTGGAAGTCAAGAGAAGAATATAAATTTTGGATGGATAGCATTCAGGAAATATAGTCATATACTGAGGAGCAATATCCCAATTTGTCTGAAACGTAAAATAATGAAACAATGTATACTCCCCACTATGACTTATGGAAGTGAAACTTGGGCATTCACCAAAAGAATGGAAGAGAAGCTGAGAACTACACAGCGAAGAATGGAACGAATTATATTGGGAATCAGACTGTTAGATAAGAAGAGGTACACATGGATTAGGCAGCAAACTCAAGTAAAGGACATTCTTATCAAAACTAAAGAACTAAAATGATCTTGGGCAGGACACATAGCTCGAAGACATGATGATAGACAGACTAAGAGAATAACAGAATGGTACCCAAGAGGAGCTAGAAGAAAACCTGGAAGACAATGACGGAGATGGACAGAAGAAATTCTTGAGTTTGTGGGTAGTAAATGGATGGCCATTGCACAAAACAGAAGGAACTGGAAAGTTGCTGGAGAGGCCTTCATCCTGTAGTGGATTGATGATGATGTACATATCACAAACTGGAACCTGTATACGGAGTATTATTTTATTTTAATTTTTTTAATTCTGGCCACTGTATTTCTCAGTCTGGCAATAAAATTGCCTTGCTAGGTTATGCACAACAGTGGAACTGCATCAGCAACCCAAATAAGTTTAAACACTCCTTACCAGCAGTTGTGAGCATACTAATGACATGTTGTGCCATTAGCTCCTTGTGTAGTCCATGGTTATCACAAGTCCAATTAGTATTAATTCAATGACTGTAATTTTCACTTGCCTTCATTGAAAAAGTGTGTGTGTGTGTGTGTGTGTGTGTGTGTGTGTGTGTGTGTGTGTGTGTGTGTGTGTGTGTGTGTGTGTGTGTGTGTGTGTGTGTGTGTGTGTGTGTGTGTGTTACCCTTGAAGGCCTCTCATCTAGAGAGGTTGAAAATACTGAAAGGATGCCTTGTATTCAAGTGTCTGCATTGATGTTAGAGAGTATTTATTTTGGAGATGTTATCTAATGTGTAACTTTTAATACTTCTGGCTGGGAGACACCTGTATAAAAAGGCACATCTCTTGTTGAGGGAAGTTTCACTATATTAAGTTATTTGGTTACTATTCATTTTTAATGTATATTATATAAAAGCTGATGCTGAATTTGAGTTTAATTTTGAATTATTATCAGATATAGCATCATATGTGTATATATATTCCCCCCCCTCCAATGAAACCTGACTGTATTCACACTTGAAAGCAATGATTTAGAAATCTAAGAAGGCGGTTTCTAGGCAAGCATTTTCTCCACAAGTCCCAGTCTGTGTGAATAGCTAACTCCTCTCCAGTAAGGCAGTATAATATACCTTTACTCTCCAATTGTGCATATAATGCACTGATCATACTCAGTATATTAATTAAATCTATAGCATGCTCTTCTTCTGTTCCCCCTCACTATTTCACACTTGACTGACTTATTCTAATGTTTCTGATGTTCCCTCCCACTATGTTTTTAATATCAGTAGTCACAGATTTAATCCATACGTTTTATTTTTTTTTTTATCTCTAACACACCCCATGTAGTTTCTGTAGGAAATGCTTTACCCTGTAATTTTCCAAATATTTGATGATTTTCCAAATATTTGTTCTTCCATTTTCTGAACAGCTCTTCAGTGATTTCCCATTATTTTTCCACAACCTTAGTCAGTTACAGTTCTTTCTTTATTGTTATTAAAAAAAAAAATCCTCCAGTAAGTCTCATGATACCCTTACTATTTTCCAAGTTACTGTATAATTGAATATGGCAGTTTGAAGGTAGCACAATATCTTGGCTTGTTTCACTAATGAGTTCCCTTAATCCTCTGTACTAGATAAGTTTCTCTAAACCATTAAGGCTTTCTGTGTGGCATTAGCAAAGACATTAGAAGCAAATGTTGTATTGGGTGCTGGGTGATAAAAAGTTGAAAGCAATCAGTGTACTTTTTTCCATTTAAATGACTGATTTACATATAGGATATTTGTTTGATATGTGCTTTTTCTTTACAGAAAGTCCTTCCTTTTATGCATTTAAGAGCTGATAGAAATGAAGACAAAGAAGGTGAATCCTTACAATATTATTGGTGTGTGGACCATATTTACACCTTTGAGAATGTAGGATTCAGCAATACTTTAGGAAATATTAAATACTTAACATGTGCAGATTGTGAAATAGGACCAATTGGATGGCATGACCTACAAAGTAGAAAATCATATGTGGCACTTCATAGAGTGAGATATTCCTAAAGGAATTGTAGGCTAATTATTTCATTTGTATTGTTGTTTGTTTGATAAAATAAAGAAGTTAAAAAAAAAAACATGGCATACAGCAATATATTGTTGAGAGATTATATTATGTTCTTTATGCATAAACGTAGCTTAGGATTGCTTATGCGTCAGAGTTGTTTTATTAGATTCAACAACACATAGAGATTCATTCCTTGAATATCATATAAACAGCCTGAAAATTTCAAGTTTTAGCATGTTCTGTATCATAAAGGGTATATTATATACTAAGCCAGGGATGGCCAAGCTTAGTAACCCTCGAGAGTTGCCCAAGATAACCTTTGAGGGGCTTGAGAGCTGCAAGCCTGCAAAAGAGTGTATGAATTTTATTAAATGAAATTTAATAATGTATGTCATAAAAACTTACTTTTCAGTTTGAGTCATTTCAGAATTATTAATAGCTTCATTTTTGACTACAGGATGATTCATAATTATTTATAAATGCTTTTAATAGCCATTATTTGTAGACAGAATGGCCAATTTGAATAAAAAGTTGTTCATTTTAAAGCTAAAATAAACAATTGGATTTTTAAGGGTGAAACTACACAAGCATTCAAAATGCCACGCAAGGCTCACATGTTCTGTATGAACATTGTGTGAATTTAGATTGGCACATCTGAAACATATTATATATGTAATACTGCATACTAACAACATGGACAATTTTGTCAGTCTTGAAATGGATTTCATTCAGATCGATTATGTGAACATTTTGTGTCTATTTAAAAAGTCACAATTTAAGTCATGAAAGCGAAATCAGCATTGATGGGTCTGTCTTATACTTAGCAGCATTATAACTACTTTTCTTTTCTTTTTTCATATAAAATTCACTGAGCACAAAGGTATATAGGAAAATTATTTTCATATTACTGTATGTTAATAAGTAGCTTTGAGCTCTTTGCATTTCTGACTGAGTAAATGGGGAAAACATATGTCATCGTCTCTATTTTATATGAATTAATGGACTCTCCCTTTTATTTATTTTTTCTTACTGTCTTCTGTAAGTGTAATTAATTTTCACTATTGCAGATTTTAAACTGCTATTAAATAATACATTGCTTACAGCAGAGCAAACTTTGCCTTCACAATTAAGTTCCTTTTATTGCACTACTTTCAAAGAAATGGCATCGTTAAAAGATTAATCTGTCATTTATTTAAAACAGACCATCTGCTTTTATCATCTTTTAGATAAATGGCAGATTAGCCATTTTTTTGAAAGTTGTGCAATACTAGGGCAACCCATTGTGAAGGCAAAGTTTGTTCTACTGTGAGCAGCTATAAACTTATTGCATTAAGTAGGCAATTTAAAAATTGTTCTGGCTGCAAAAAACATGTGAAAGAAGAAAACAATCTTCTTTTCCCAATTTCAATAAGGCCAAACAAATAGCATTAGCTGTTTTATAATTTTCAAGTTCTAACTTTTTGTATAGTTAACTTAACAAATAAAGTAATTATATCTCTTACATATTTTATTATATAAAATAATATCTAGTTGATACAGCAACATAGCAGCACTCTACTACTCAGTTGAGAAGAAAATGGCAGTGTTCAACCAGATAAATTTTCTTTTTTAATTTCTGAGAAAGATTTTAGGTTTTTTTTAATTCTGCTTGAACAGTAACAATATTTTGTTTTCTTAATCTTGCAGTGGTATACATCAGGGGTGGCCAACAAGTCAAATGCAATCTACCAGTTGATTGCAGCTTTAATTTTGGTTGATCACGACGAATTTTAAATATATATAAATGAAAAATAGATTAGTCAACATCTAAATGTTGTTATTATTATTAAGCACCCCACTGCATACACTTATTACAAATCCGTTGAACTATGTGACTACTCTTGTCGCCACGCAGCTGCTAGGCTTATCAAGTGAAAGTTCATGCAGTTAGGTTGTGGAGAGCATAGTGCATGTGTCTAATTCTTATTTAACTTAATATTAATAACTCAGAAGTAATACGTTAATTTAATACCCTTTGATTTAAAATAAATACTACGAAAAAGGGTAAAAGGTATCATTTTCATCAAGAGTGGGAACTAGAATACTTTTTTGTAGTAGTAGTAGTAGTAGTGACATTTGATGCAAGACAGCAAGTGTATGAGCTTATGCAGCATCAGCCAAAAAAAAAAAAAAAAAAATTACAAAATTCCCTCTAAATGTTTGTCCAGGTTCTCCTCAATTTATTTAACCTATCAACTTCCAACGACAGATGGAAGTTTGTCCCAGCAATTAACCACCCGCTGCCTAAAGGCAAATTTTCGCACATCTATTCTATATCTGTCTTTCCTCAATTTGAATTTATGCCCCCTTAGGTTCGTAATCTGAACAAGTGGAAGAATCCCATCAGATTTCAGCGTGCTCAACCCATTCAAGGCCTTATACATCTCAATCAGATCACCTCGCAGGTGCCTAGTCTCCAGCCGCTGCAATTTGCAGAACTTAAGGCTCTCTTGGTAAGAGGATCCCTTCATTCCTCTCGCCAATCTTGTTGCCCTTCTCTGTACACGCTCAAGCAAATCTACATCCTTCCTAAAATGAGGCCTCCAGACCTGTATGCAGTACTCAAGGCATAGCCTGACCATTGCCTTATACAGAGGGACGATCACCTCCTTTTCCCTTTTTTTTTTTTTTTTTTTGTGTAAACCCCAAACACGAGAGGTGTTAGAACCTATTTTAACACCAAAGAAGATATTTGTTGACATTGGACTTGAACTTCTGTACACTGTAATTTTCAGAAAATACGTATGAAGGAAAGTTGTTCCAGAAAACAGCAAACAGCAGTTGAATGAATAAACGAGGAAGATGAAAAGTTGGTTCTGTGAGTTTGAAGTTGGACAGTAAATGGATGTTGACTGGTGGCGGCACATGTTCGGACTGTTTTGAAAGAGAGAGAGAGTGGGAATTATAGAAGCCAATTCAGAAGAACAGTGCCCATGGAAGTATCTGGAGAAGAGGCATGCAGCAGAAACGGTACGTCTCTGAGACAGCGAGTGGAGAGACTGTTAGAGATGAGTTATTAATTAACCTAACTGCCCTCTTCTGAATGGAATCAAGAAGCCTGAGAGAGGTTTTGGGAGCACCACCCCAGATGTGGGAACAATATTCCACGGCAGGGTGGATTTGCGATTTATACAGAGTGAGCAGCTGTTTGGAAGAAAAGTAACGCCGAGAGCGAAAGAGAAAACCAAGTTTTTTAGATGCAGAAGAAGCAATATTTGTAATGTGCTTGTGCCAAGAGAGATTAGAAATCAGGGTAATCCCCAAAAGAGATATATCATTTTGCCTAGAAATCGGAGTGTCACTAAACATAAGCATAGGAGCAGAAGAATCCTTTTTGCGAGATATAAGACAAGACTGAGTTTCAGAAGGGTTGAAATCAACTAATTTGTTGTTGCCCCACGGGAGAATTACCTGAAGATCGGCATTTAAGAAATTGGTAGCAGATATTCGAGAAGTTGAAGCTGATTGAGCAGGACAAGGTTTCTCAAAATGGAAAGTGGAATGCAAAACTATGGATAGGATTTCCAGTCATTAATAAACAAGAGGAAAAGAGTGGGGGAAAGAACTGAACCTTGAAGGACACCGACATTAGTGGAGAAGTTAGAAGACAGAGAACCATCACCCTCACTCAGTGAGCGATCAGAGAGAAAACTTGATAACCAGTTACTAAAAACAGTTGGCAAACCATAAGATGGAAGCTTGTTTAGAAAACCTTTATGGCAAACACGATCGAAAGCCTTTGAGATGTCAAGAGCAACTACTTGTGTTTCACCGAACCTTTCCATTGAATTAGTCCATAAATGGGTAACATAAGCCAGAATATCACCAGTGGATCGACACTGACGGAATCCATACTGGCGATCGTTGATCAGATGGAAGGTTTCTAGGTAGTTTAAGAGTTGGCGGTTAATTGATTTCTCCATTACTTTAGAAAGAATAGAAGTAATTGCAATGGGACGATAATTGGATGGGAAGGATTTGTCACCCTTTGTAGGAACTGGCTGGACATGAGCAAATTTCCAAGCAGAAGGAAAAACACCTTTGGAATAACAAAGTGAAAAAAGGCGGCAAAAAATAGGAGTAAGTTCAGGAGCACAGGTTTTGAGAACAAGTGGAGAAATACCATCGGGACCTGGAGCTTTCTTAGCATCAAGATTCGTCAAAATCTTTCTGACATCCTTTTGATGGAAGACCACAGGAAGCATTGAATGGAGCGTGTTGCGAATGGTGGGAGGTGTTTTTCCAAGATCATTAATACATGAGTTGGAAGGAAAATGGGATGCTAGCAAGTCAGCTTTATCCTTGGCTGAATTGACAACAGAACCATCTGGTTTGAACAGAGGTGGGAGCAGAGATGGGCAAAAGTTGCGGCTAATAGCTTTGGCAAGAGACCAGAATCCGTAGCTACCATTAGGGCAGGAAGCAAGTTTTCTATTCTTAGCCTGTACAAACACTAGTTTGGACTGATTAATAACTGCTTTACAATTGTTGCGAGCTTTGGTGTAGGCAGAAAATGAAACTGAAGAATTAGAAACAAGCAAATTACGATATGCAACATTCTTCTCTTGAACAGCCTTAGCACATTTATTGGAAAACCAATTTTTTTAGATAAAGGACGAGATTTTAAAGTGGAGTGTGGGATAAAGGATTCCATTCCTGCAAGAATAATTTCACTGACACAATCTGAGCAAACGTTGACATCAGAAGTTTTGAAACAGTAATCCGACCAAGGAAAAGAAGAAAAGAAGTCTCGCAGGTCATCCCATTTTGCATTTTTGTAATGCCAAACAACACGAGGTTGGGAATAGCCATGAGATAAAGTCTCCATTATAGAAGAGACAATCACCAATTTGTGATCTGAAGTGCGTAAAGGACTTCTCACTTCGACCGTGTACTTAGAAGGGTTGTTTGTGAGAAAAAGATCAAGTGCATTGGCTGTATGATTAGGATTGTCCGGTATTCTTGTAGGTAAATGAACAATCTGTGCAAGGTCATTAGTAATTGCAAAAGCCTCAGCATCTCAACCAGCTGGGTCAGTGTGACTAGAAAACGGAAGCCAGCTGGAGTTGTGAACATTAAAATCACCAAGGAAAATTACCTCACTGTTAGGAAAGTTGGACTGGAGAAAGTCAAGTTGCAAAGAGAGGAAGTCAAAGAGCTCCAAG
Source organism: Mastigoproctus giganteus (assembly GCF_048544385.1). NCBI lineage: Eukaryota > Metazoa > Arthropoda > Arachnida > Uropygi > Thelyphonidae > Mastigoproctus > Mastigoproctus giganteus. The sequence goes on along the minus strand of NC_143583.1, from coordinate 96,121,602 downwards.
TGATTAGTCGAGTTGGGAGAACGGTAGAGACAACAGATGAATTTGACACAATGAGGTAGAGAGATTTTAAGCCAGAGAAGATCAAAGAGAGGAGATTCCAAATTGCTAAGTCTCTCACAGGGAGTATCAGAACGGATATATGCACAAGTTCTTTGAGGCAAAAGGAATCTTACAGCGAATAATTTGATCATCTGAGATGAGCAGTAGTTGAATCAACCAATAACTGAGATTCTGTCAGAAAAAGTACATGGGGTTTGGCAGATTGCAAGTGGAAATGGACATTGTTGAGATTCGAGTTGAGACCACGTATATTTGTGAAATGAATTATGAAGTGCTTGGGAGGTTTAGATCTTTTCGCAGATAAGCTTGATCTATTTGACAATTCATGGTTTATTCAATAGTAAGAAAAGTAGGTGGGACATGCTGTATGAAGTAATGAAATTTTTAAATATGTCGTACACATGGTAAGAATATACCTAGATCTTTGACATAACATGGCCTCGACAATGCTCCCCGCATACACACTACTCGGACTCCCTCCAGTCACTATCTGGCAGTGTAGAGGTAGCAAGATTATACACTAGCTGATCCGGAAGCCTCCTAGAGAGTTACCAATAGGTTCGGTCTGCTGTACTATCTAGCGGCCGGCCTGCGAACACCGTTTTAGAGCTGTACCCTCGAAATGTAAGGAATATTGGATCTCGTCACAATGTTCATCATAACCTCAAAAGTCATCAATCATACTGCATGATGGAAGAAGTGGGGAAGGGTTAACCGGAACTTGGAAAATTCCTGTATATCATTGACAAAATCCCATGACGTGCCCTGGCAGCGTGTCTACATTGCTCAGAAAACTTCATATCTCACTGCACAATTACTCCCAGGTCTTTCGTTTTCTACTATCTTAAGTGTAGTACCACACAATTGGGACGTTTCTCTGCAGTTACTTCTACCCGTATGCAGTACTTTGCAATTGTCAATGTTAAACTTCAGTTGCCACTTCTCAGCCCATCTACCCAAATTTTCTAGATTCTGTTGCAGTAGCACACTGCCATTACTGTCTTTAACAACCTTGCCAACCTTTGTATAATCTGCAAACTTTGGCACTAAGCCTGATATACCTTCATCAATATCATTGATAAATGTACAAAACAACAGTGGACTGAATGCTGTGAGACTCCACTAACAACATTAGTCCACGAAGAGCAGCACTCATTGATTACCACCCTCTGTCTTCTCCTACTCAACCATCCTTTTATCCATTGTAGCAACTTACCCTTAATACCATTCTGCTCCAACTTGTATGGTAGTCTTCCATGCACAACAGTGTCAAAAGCTTTCCTAAAATCCAAGTATATGATGTCAAAATTATTTTTTGCATCCAGTTCCTTTGTAACCACATCATAATATCGAATCAAATTTGTGAGACAAGACTTTCCCTTAACAAACCCATGCTGTGTCTGAATTATTGCTGCAGTCTTGTCTAGATGATCCTGAAACGATGCATCTTTAACCAGTGACTCCATTATTTTACCCGGAACAGAAGTTAAACTAACTGGTCTGTAATTACTCGTGTCATCCTTCGATCCCCCTTTGTGAATTGGAGATACATTTGCACATCTCCAGTCCGTGGGGACCTCCCTTGAATTCAAGGATGCTTTCATAATTATGGCTAAGGGTTTGCTTACTTCATTTGCTGCCTCCTTTAATATAACTGGATAGATTCCATCCACCCCGGGTGCCTTTCTTATGTTTAACTTCAATTTCTCCTCCACTTTGTTCTCAGTTATTACAAAATCATTAAGCACCCTGGTACAATTTGATGACCTTCTGGCATTTTCAAACCTTAATAACTCCATTTGTGAATGTAGATGCAAAATACTCATTCAGTTTGTTTGCTATCTGAACAGGATCATCAACAGTCGAACCATCGATATCAAGCCGATCAATCAGATTCATTCCCTTCCTTTTAGAGTTTATGTAAGTAAAGAAATCCTTGCTGTTTTTCTTAGCATCCTTTGCCAAAGATTTCTCGTAATCTGCCTTCGCCTGCCTAACCTCCTTTGTGACCTGATTACAGACTAGCTTATATCTGCCATAGGCTTCTGTGTCGCCTGATAATTTATATGCATCCGATGCATTTTTCTTCTCTGCCACGGGTCTCATTAGTTCATTTGACAACCATTTAGGTCTTAACCTTGAACAATATTTCTTAATAGGTATGAAACTTTTAGTAGTTTCCACAATTAATTCCTTGACTGCTTCCCGCTTAGAATTCGCTGTTGGTAACATCATTAGTTGATCCCTCTGTACAGAATTTAAAAACTGTCTGAGACCACTGTAGTCACCTTAATGAAAGCAAAAGCTCTTTCCTTTACCCCTGATGGTAATTATATCTTTAAGTAAATCCCACATCAATTCACTGTGATTGCTGCCACCTAGTGGTTCCTAGTGGTAATGATAAAAGAAAAATGTTTGATTTGCAATGCTTCTGTGACTAGACCCAAAAAGTGAAATTTAGAAAGGCACTTCAATGCACTCCATAGTAAATACCAATCTGATTTTCTGCCTAATAGTGACCTTTGAAAAAATAAATTAAAAGAACTTTAATCCAGATTATTCGCACAACAAAATTTCTTCGTGTCACCTAATTTACAATATAAAATAGAACTGTAGCATCATTTAAAGTGAATCATCTTGCAAAAAAATGCAAACCATTTTTTGATGGTTAGTACTCATTTTTCGAAATAACTGATTCTCTTTTTGAAAATTTTAAGAACAAAAATGAAATTAAAAGTGCTCTTCCAAGATCTGCAATTATCTCAATACTGTGATGCGACGCATCAAAAAAATGAGTAAAAATATGAGCGAACAATTGCATGCTCATATTGCTAATTGTGTGTCCTTTTCTTTACAACTGAATGAATCTACAAACGTCAATGATACAGCTCAGTTGCTCGTTTTTATTCGTATGGTTTTCGATGATTCTGTCACTAGAGAAGAACTGCTGGGTATGGTTTCATTAAAAGAAAGAACTAGAGCCACCCCTCTTCTTCAGCTACAACGGAACAGGCTGACGATCAGTGACATTCTTACCTGGCCAAGTACTTCCTACAATACAAGCCCTGCTAATGATCGGAGTTGACCTCCAGAAATTCGCTTCGGATTGCAATTACAGGCGCTCGTTGGCCGAACCTGTTATTCCCCTTTTATTTGGCCCCTGATGTTGACTCAATCCGATATCTCCACCTGCTATCTGCTATGAGCCGCAGAACGGCATGTTGCAGGCACATCGACGAACTATTTCACAAGAAAATACGAGACCGTATACCGAACAACTTAATGCACGCCTGAGGCGCCTCCATAGCCAGGTGGGAAGGAGCAGCAGTGCATAGCACACACTTCTTGATTAGACCGGGGTTCGAGCCCATCACCACCAAATACGGAGGATGCGGAAAGGTCAGGGAATGACCACCGCATATCCCGGAGCAATATGGCCTTAGTTGTTAATGCTCCTAAAAACCAAACAAACAAACAACAAAACAATGCATGCCTGTGAAATATTCTAAAATATGTGCTTTGTACATATGAACACATACATACTTTGGTGTACTGTCTGCCTCACAACTATGTATATACTCATATCTATTGAATGGTTAATGCTACATTTTTAAGTTAATTTCACGTTATGTTATCTTTTTGTTATACTGTACACATTTTTATATTACCCTATATCATTGTCAAGCCCTGGCCTCCTGGCTGTGGTGGGCACATTATTGTATCTTTACTGTACAATAAAGATTTCTCTAGAGGTCTTGATATGTTTAACGCATTCAAAAATTTTATTGAAAAAAAAAAAAATACTACTATTTAAGCTCGTATCAATAACAACAGTTGGAGCCAAAGCAGTGATAGGGCACCTTAACGGGTTCATCGCATTGTGCCAAAAGGATGATGAATTATCAGATTTTTTGAGTTACCTCTGTATCATCCACCAACAGTATTAGCCACTTAAAGATTAAATACTAAGTGTTATGGACATAGCTTTCAAAATCATTAATTCCATCGGAGGACAATCTCTTCAAAATGCAACTCGAAAATGAACCAGAACTGATGTTACACACAGATGTGAGGTAGCTGAGTCGGAGTAAGTTTCTACAGAGATTTCGAAATTTGTTGAATGAAATTAAAAAATCAGCAGCTACAAGATACAGAGTGGTTGTGTGAGCTGGCTTTTTTCACAGGTTTTTAACAGTAAATTAAAGTGATCTGGATTTGGAATTACAAGGAAAATATAAAAATGTGGGTGACATGATTAGTAGTATTTCTGCATATAAATATCAATTTTTGGCAATGGCTAAGGATCTCAAAGAAAAAAAAAATTGATCATTTTGCAAATATGAAAGATCATTTGCAAAAATATCCTGTTTTTGAATTTAATACTGAGAAATACATTTCTGAAATTGAGAAAGTTGTGGATGATTTCGAAACAATTGAAGACATTGTTCAATATATTTCTTATTCATTTAATGTCAACTTAGATACAAAACAAATTGCACATGGAGAAAATATTACTTGAAAATGAAATTATTACATTGTGAAACAATATCTTCCTAAAAGCCAGATCAGAAAAAGATTTGGAAATATGTTTGCAGAGAAAAGTATACAAATGTAAAAAAAAAAATGCAGTGAACTTTTAAATTCCTGTTTTGGTTCCACATATCTATGTGAATCGGCCTTTTCGTATTTGAAACAAACAAAGACGAAGAATCGCCCTATTCTTACGGACTTGCATACAGAAGACTTTACAGTTAGCCTTATCACAGTATATCCCCAATTTTGAAAGGTTGGCAGATGACATGAAGATTCAAACTTCACATAAATTAAAAATTTAAATACGTAATGAATTTAAAATAAGAATTTTGAATTGTATTTAATTTTAAAATTTTATAAATAACATTTTTCAGTATGCGTTGATTGCCTTTTTTAAACCATCTACAATGAAATTCTTGAGATGGAAGATCGCGGCACATTTTGAAAAAAAGTAGATCGCATCGCAAATTAAGTTGGCCACCCCTGGTATACATAAAAGACTGAAAAATTTAAATTGCCATCATATTGATGTAAGTAAAAATTTTAATGTTAATTTTGACTTTCGATTTTAATCCACAAATTTGTTTGAATTTGAGTCTTATGTCCATTAAGGGGGGGGAATCAGATCTGAGTTTTAGGGAATACTGCATATGCACATGTGCTGATTTGTATAATCGTAGACTTGGGCATTTTTTGAGAATGCCATATGTTTGTGATAAAAATTAACATCACTGGTTGGAAAAAATTACTTCTAGTGGGATATACGGTGAGTGGACAAATTAATGGAAACACGTGATATGAAAATAGTTTTTGTAATAGCTATAAGACATATTTATGAACATACATGATTTTTTTTTTTTTTTTTTTTTTTGCAGGTAGTATTGTGAAAGAAAGATGATAAAAGCAGATTTTGTTTAGAGGTGATATAAAAGGTACATGGAAAAAATTACCAACCTGTCTGAATTCCAAAGAGATCAAATTGTTGGTGCATATAGCAGGGGCATCAGTAACTAAAAATACTGATTTGTGTAATGTATCCAGAGATTTTTATATTTAAATATAAGAGACATATATTTAAAGTGATGGCTGCATTTTCCAAGTACAGTCAGTCCTCGTATTGCACGATAGTTGTGTTCCTAGAAACCCTCATGCAATATAAATAACAGGCCCTATGGGAAAAATAGGGTTAGATGCCGACCACCCAAGATTGAACACACATTTGTAACCAAAACATTACCAAACATAATAAATAATCGTAATAAAATAAGTATTTTATTATGACTATTACATAATAAAATATTGCTAATTCTTTTGCTTCTATTGTAAGCAAACTTGTTCTTTGCTTGATTTTCTATCCAAACAGATGACAGCCGTTCCATCTCTACCAGTTTTTTGTGTCTTGATCTGATGGATTTTATTACACTTTGAGTTGTTCCTGCTATGAAAGTTGTTTTTATTTTCTCTGCATTCTTTATAATTCTCGGCATTGCCTCATTTAGGCCTGTAGCACGTGCAAAATCACATGTTCTTTCATTTTGCTCAAAGTGTTTCAGAATTTCATATTTTTTTCTCTATGGACAGGTGGACTGACCATAAGCCTTACCGGTAAATCCCGGTGGACCGGAGGCCGGTGTGATTTTGGCCATAAATGCTAGTATGAGGCCGCTACAAATTTTCCCCAATAAGAATTTTTGACCCAGTCCACCTCTGTCTATCCATATTGCTTTTCTTTTTCTCTCTGAATCTGTAGTATCTTCACCAGGATGCTTCCTTTTCACACTTTTTAAGTATTTTACTCGTTTTTAGAGAATAAAGCACAATTACAAAATGAAGAGGCATACTTTATACATATAAACAAAGCTGGCATGTGTAGCAACTGAATAAACAACACCGTAAAGGCAGAGAGACACTATTGACACCTCACTAGCTCACATTTTACTAAAGCACATTTCTGGGGATTACTACCATAAAACAATAAAAACAATTTCCAGTTGCATTCCTGCTAGTGGAATTATTTATAAACGGGTAGTAAACTCGATCTAATTGCATTTGCGATAATACCAATAGCTGGAATTGTGTGGGTTTTTACGTTATTATGGTGAAATGTGTTTCCCCTTCACTGATATAAAAAACATAGATACATTTTCAGAATCTTCTCTTCATTCCTATCATGTTGTGTTCAGTTGGGGTGATTCTGCATTCGACTGCTATTTCTTGAAAACACAAGCGAATCATGCATAAGTGAATTCGGTTCGTGTTATACACAATATCATTCCTCTATTTATAAATCGTGTATGATCGAATTTGTGTAGTGTAAACACATGTTATACGAGGACTGACTGTATTGAAGAAAAAAAAATCTAATAAGATAAATTGTGACAAAAACTTGAAGCTGACTGAAAGGGACCTCTGGACACTGAAAAGGACTGTAGCCTGAAAAAACTACTAACTCAAAAATAACTTTAGAACTTAATGTGAGTCCAACAACACAGTTTCTAGCAAAAATAGTTCAGTAAGAACTTCATAATGATGAAATTTATGGTAGAGTCACTTGCCAAGCCACTTGTTCCTGAAGCTAACAACTGGCGTGGCAATGGTATAAGGAAGGGGGACTCAGTGGTGTAATGTGCACAGAAACTGGACACTTGATGATTAGAAACAAGTCATATTTTCAGATGAATCATCATTCACACTTTTTCAAACATCAAGTTTGTTTAGCAAATGCCAAAGGAAGTGCATTATCCTGTCTTGTACCAACCATCAAACATGGAGGAGGATCAACAGTGGTTTGGGCAACAATATCTTGATATTCTTTAAAGCAGGGCTGGGCAATCTTTTTTAAATGGTGGGCCAAATTTTTTTTTAGCTTTCTATGATTTATAGGATTATTAAAGTGGTATATAATGAAAAAATTGTCATAAATATTACAATAAATAACATTTTTATGTTATTTATTGTAATATTTATACAAACCCTACATATAATTATTATTAATATGAAAACAAAATACAAATTCAAGATAAAATTACAAAAATACAATTATAGTATACAATTATACTATGTATATATTAAGCACAATAGCATCATTAATACATAGCCATTTCTAAATAAACAGAATATTTATAAGGCGGCATTGTTTTAAGTGAATATTGTGAATACCTTCACAACGAGTTGCCATGATATTGCACTACTTCGAATAAGTAACGCTTCACCTAAGGAGAAGACTAATGTTACTTATTCTCAGATAGGTACCACCACCCAGGCGGCACCGTTTCAGGGCTATTTGATGTATGTATGTGAATATCTACTCGAATATCCACTTGTCCCTATTAGACTTAGAAAAGCAAAAAAGGTAGAGGGAAAGTGATAGTAGGAGTGGAAGAGGAAAAGAAACAGTGTAGAAGAATGAAAGGGACAGTAACTCCTTCAACTCACACCACTCAAAAACTCATAAACTCCTCGAATAGGCAACGCTTCCCCAGTGGAGAAGGCTGTTGTTACCTATTCTCGGAAACTCCGGACATCATCAAGCTCCCCCTAGCAGCACCGTTTCAGGGCTATTTGGCCCTTCTTCGGTGGGTGGGTAGGTACCCAAGTGAGGCAGTGATCGCAAAACAGTTATGAAGTATAACTCCACAATATGAGAGATGCCTGATGGTGTATGATGTATTTAGACTAAGATGCTAAGATGTAATTGTATACTAAGATTCATCTTAGTGTACAATTATATAAAAAATTTTATATAATTGTATTTTCTAAAACCTCAATCTTAGATTTTCAATTATGCATTGCGATTGGTTTCAATAAATACATTCATAAAAATAAAATGGTAAATCCTCTCCAAGTTATTCACTGACATTTGCTGTTGAAACACATGACACGTGCACTGCTATCACATTCTGCAGAATGTGCACTGCTATCACATTCTGCAGGGCCGAGAGTCCGGGAACTACTACTGACTGCGTACAAGTCTATGCCTGCTTACCAGTGTTGTGAGAAGCTATGCTTGCTTGCCATTTGGCAACACTGCTTCTTACTTGAGTTGAGATATGGCACAAATTCATATGATTCATTAGACACGCAATCAAAATGTTAAAAACAATTTAATAACACCAAATATAAAAATTACAATTAACAATTTTCATGATATGTATCTTTCGGTGAGCTATTTATTATATATATTTTGAAAACTACTCTGGGCTGGATTACCAGTTTGCAGGCCGAAGGTTGCCCACCTCTCCTTTAAAGCCCTAAAAGTTTAATAGTAAACCATTATTACATCAGCATACAATATAGATTTCATTTACAAATTTTTTATCAACTTTTATTTGTGATCTGATTCACATACATTATGCACTTATTGCAAAAATTCAGTCCACTGATTACCTTGATATTTTGAGTGATCGAGTTCATTGTATGGTGCAAACATTGTTTCCCACAAATGTTGCCATGTTTCAAAATGATAACGCTCCAATATACACAGCCAGTGTGTCCAGTATTTGTTTGAGGAGCGTGAAACTGAAGCTAAGCATCCCTCCATTGTCTGCACAGTCACCAGACTTAAACATTATTGAGCCACTGGGAAATTTGGAGGCCCAATACCATATTAGTGTTTACCTATAACTCTTATAACAGGTGTTTTCATTATTTTGTCCACCCCTGTAAATGTTTATTTTCCATTTTGATTTCATATCTTACATACTATTGTTTCAGTTTGAAGTGTGTTAGTTGGATTATAATTGCCGGTGATAACATAATTCAGATTATTAGTTTTTTGGTTGACTGTTGTTAAGTTGCCGTTAATCGTGTAAGTGGAATTCTTATTTTAATTTTTATAAGTTGTCATTTTTTTTCGTACTAGTGTCCAGCTAGCACATCTTGGCACGACATACAGTAGTCGCTAATGGGCCTCTGATAGGACATAAATGCATCAGTACTTCAGTTCATATGTGGCTATCGTTATTGTCTGTGATACTAAAAAATAAAATAGTAAACCATTATTACATCAGCATACATATTACGGATTTCATTTACGAATTTCTTGTCAAATTTTATTTGCGATCTGATTCATGCACATTACAAAAATTTAGTCAAGCTTAGGAAAGTGGCAGAATCAAATCTGGCTGTCAAAGACTGTTAAAAAAAAAATTCTGAAAATTTTTAAAAACATGTATTGATAAACTTAAGATTTTTATTTTAAAGTGTTTTATTAAAGTTTTATTCTTAAACTTTTAAGTTTAAAAATGTTTTTTCCATATGCTTCAAGGATATTTCACAGGTATCTGCATCTCTATGTGTTAGAAAATATCTACTAGCTGTTGTGATGATTTTTAATCTTGGTTTAATGTTAATTATAAAAAATAAATTAAAATTTATTATTTTTTTCTTATGTCCATTGTACTGTGGCGATAATGAATACATTAAAAAAGTGCCCAATTTTAAATCATGCATTGTGTCTATTCTCCAAACATTTCCATTGTGTCGTGGAGGGCTCACGTGTGACTTAAGCATGCACCAGCTAGAGTGTTAATGGATTGCAATATTTACTGTATGTTACTTTATATATTTTAATAAAATTTTTAATTATTTAAAAAATGCTGAGGGTTTTTTACCCCTTTTATTTTTGAATAAACAAAAAAATATAAATTCTGCTGTAAAAAAAATTTACAACAAAATATACGTAGACATAAATCAGTCAGTCCCTTCCATTTTTCCTGTTTAAGAGCCTAAGCATGTGAAATTTCAAATTTGTATTATGTACATATTTCTGTGGATCAGGTGACCAAATTTTTTTTTTTAAATTCTGTAAACAATTTGGGTTTTTTGAATTCTGCCTGGAGAATGCTAATATTTCTTTTTTCTTAATGGATTGCCATACTTGTATGTAGTTTTTTTGTTTTTTTTTTAATAAAAATATTTTTAAAAAATGCTGTTTTTTACACTTTATTTTCATAATATATGAACATGAATTTAAGAGACTCCTCCATTATCCCATTTAAAAGGCTGTTGAGCATGCAAAATTGCAAATATGTGTATTTCTGCTTATTATGTATATTATATAATTTTGGTGTAAAGGCATCGTTTGATTTTTATCTCATTGTGGCTACCTTCACAATGAGATACTAGGTATTGCACTACTTCGAATAAACAACGCTTCTCTAATAGAGGAGACCACTGTTATTTATTCTCAGTGGGCACAACCACCCAGACGGCACCGTTTAGGAGCTTGTTGGCTCACTCATTGGTGGGTGGGCAGGTACATGGTAATGCAAATATGCCATCACAGTTGCTAAGTCAATTCCACAACATGAGAGATGCCAAATGGTGTAGGTAATAATATTTTGAAGACTAAATGCACAAGGCATAATATATTATGGGTTGAAATTCACTATATAATTTTGCTGTAAATACACCATAGTTTATCCACAAGTTTGGGTAAACTATGGTATATCTCAGTGGGCACCACCACTGTCTGGGTGGTGATGCCCACTGAAATTCACAACAAGATACCAGGTGCAATACCTGGTATCTTGTTGTGAAGGTAGCCACAATATGAGATAAAATCAAACGATGCCTTTACACTACTTAGGTAGGTAAACGTATGGGTAAATATGGTGTATTTACACTAAAATTATATAGTTAATTTCGACCCATAACATATGCCTTGCGCATTTGGTCTTCAAATTATTATACTGTATATATAAATAGTTAAAAAAAATATATTTTTTTCTATTAGTTACTTCCATTTTCAGATTTCTTTCAAAATATATTTTAAATTTGGCATGTTCTGAGGCATGTGAAATTTTAAAATTACCCATGTTCGGTGATGCAACTGGGGTATAGCGAGTCCGACCACAGGCCCCATTTCATTATTGCCACTAAATGCAGTTAGACTTTGAACAACTACTTTATAATTTATCTTAAAAGTATGATAACTGTTATCTAAATCAATTATTATAAAAGCCTCTCTTTTTTATATAAAAGTATGAGCTCATGGATAATAATTTTATTATTTTTATGAAAACAGACTAATTTCTGATATTTAGCCATAGTAACAAAATTTCTGGCTATGCTTCTCTTGTTGCTACTCATAGAAAAGCAAACATTGATTGAATGTCATGTTTCATATTTTCATCTTTCTTATGCAAAAATAAATTTTTCAAAAACAACTTGCATAAGACAGCAGATATTTATAGAAGTAGTGAGAGAGGTAAAGAAAGAAATAACCTTGAAATGCAAACAAATGCTATAGTGTTAAATTCTAAACATTGTGGAATCAGCAATCTACCACTGAGTTTTAAAATACTGTAGTTGCAAAGGTGGTTGCAGGAAACCTGACATGTTCTTGCAACCAGTTACTCTGAGAAAACTGCAAAAATCATATCAAGTTAAAATTTGTCTGTTTTTAAGAAAGTAAAAAATTTCAGCTTTTCGGTCATTGATTAACAGTTAATGTAGGATTACTATTTTGAAAGGGCATCTGTGGGTGCTCCACAGACACCGCCAGATTAAAATGAGTGCTGTCCACTGCAGTGGTTTCACTGATCGTGTTCTGTTACATAGAAATATGCTGATTGCATTCTTGTGTGCAATATGCTGATTATGAAACCAGGAGTGGCATTCTGTTCTCTCATGGGTCCAGGGAGAAAATATTTATCGTTGGTAACTTTCTGGTTGGAGATTAGTAGTTGTTACTTTATGTATTTTCTTATTGGTGTCTTTTTTCTTTTATTTGCTGCAGTTTGGACTAATTTATATTACTTTTCACTTTGTATAAACTATGATCCCCTGTGAGAGGCTCTTAAACCCTCTATATTATCCCATTGTTGCATGCTGCATACAGTTTGTTGGTAGAACACATTCTTTTGGCTCAATGCTGAGTTACATATTTCAGTTTTACATTTGAATTATTACATTAAAATGGATATTTTATTATTATTATTATAAAAATAACCAATTTTCATGCAGTAAATTTTAATCCAGTAAAACACACCACCAATGGTTTTACCTGCCAAGATGCTGTTTTAATATTTTTTGTAATTAATAAAAATATTAAAACAACATCTATTATTAGAATAAACAATGCTTCTCTAATAGAGGAGACTCTCCTCTATTAGAGAAGCATTGTTTATTCGAAGTAGTGCAATACCTAGTATCTCATTGTGAAGGTAGCCACAATGAGATAAAAATCAAACGATGCCTTTACACTACTTATGTGATTAAACAAAGTGTATTTACACCAAAATTATATAATATACAAAATAAACAGAAATGCACATATTTGAAATACACATATTAATTAATAAAGGTCGATGCTGTTTTAATATTTTTAGTAATTTCTTGCTAAATAATTATTTTTTAAAACTTTAAAAACTGAAAATTAAAAGTTAATTTTTTTTATATATATTTATAGCATGTCACACATGAGCAGTTTTATGAGTGATTTTATCCTGCGGATCTGGGCTGTTGTGGTCCTGGACTGTGGGGAAAACCACTTGTGTGTGACTGCCAAATGTCACAGGAACCTTGAAAATAATATAAATAAAGACTTTATGTAATTATTTCAAGTTTGGCAATAAATAATAGTATGTTTCTGTGTTGTGGCACCAACTTCTTTTTAAAATGAAGCATAATTAATAAACTTTTGTTTCACTAAAACTGAGTATCTAGTAGCCAAAAACCATTTGAATTACACTGAGTGATCACTGAATTATGACCACCCTTATGAAAAGCGAATGCGACCCGTTGACCACGTGAGGTACAAGAGTGCACAGTTAGTCGACCTACGTAGCATAGGTGTCATTGGTTCAGTAGGTAGTAAAATTCCCAGCATGGGTAAATGGAAGGATTTATTCGACTTTGATAATGGACAGATTTGGGAGCTCGACAAGCTGGTGTCTCAATTTCCCAAACTGCTGAACTGGTGGGGTGTTCAAGAGCCACCGTAGTTAGTGTACCGGGACGTCTCAAAATGGTCAAACAACAACCTGATGGCAAAACTGCAAAGGTCAGTGAAAGGTTGGAGTTAGAGATTAGTGCCAGGTCCAACAACTAGCACTGTTGAAGAGTACCCAATACAACATGGGCCAACCCAGAACAATATCTGGTATGACCATGTGTCGCACGTATGCGCTATACTAGCAGACCCTACGGCATCCTCTCCTAACCTAGGTTCATCGGCAGAAAAGTTGCCTGGTACAAAGAGCATGCAAGTTGGACGTTAGAAGACGAAGGTGTGCTGGTCAGATGAGTCATGTTATTTACTCCACACTGGATGGTCATGTACGGATTAGGCTCTTCATCCATAATGCATGGTATTAAAAGTGCAATCTGGTGGAGGCGGTTGTATAGTGTGGGGCATGTTTCACTGGCAGGAACTTGGACACCTGGTGCACGTGGAACAACATCACTGGTCTCCGCTATCGTCAACTACTTGCTGACTGTACACCCCGTTATGTTACACGTTTTTGCTAATGGTGTCTTCCAAGATGACAATGTGCTAAGCCATCGGGCACTTGTGCAGGAATGGTTTGAGGAACAGTTCTGACTTCCAGCATATCGATTCAGAACTCCCCTGATATCAATCCCATAAAGCACTTGTGGGACACTATGGAAAGGCATATTAGGCGTATGGATACACCAATCACCTCCATACCTGCATTGCTGGCCGTGTTACACACAGCTTGGTGCCATACCTCCTGAATGCTTTCGACATCTTGAATCAATGCCACGTTAGCTGCTGTACTGAGGGCAAAGGGAGGATCTACGAAGTAGGTAGGTGGTCATAATTCAGTGATCACTCAGTGTATGTTACCCATCTGTGGACAAATGCAATGGAAAAGTGTGGTTAACTTAAGTAGTTGCAATTGATATTTCAAAGGCTTTTGATCGTGTTTGGCATAAAAGTCTTCTAAATGAGCTTCCATCTTATGGTTTGGCAACTAGTTTTTGGAATTCAGTATCCAGTTTTCTATATAGCCGATCACTTCTAACTTCCCACTAATGCAGGTGTTCCACAAGGTTCAGTTCTTTCTTCCAATCTTTTGCATTTGTATATTAATGACCTTCCATTGACCGGAAATCCTGTCCATAGTTTTTCTGATGATAGCACATTGCATCCCATCTTCCAGTTTGAGAAACCTTGCACTGCTCAAACAGCTTTAACTTCTGGAATATCCACTACCAGTTCCTTAAATGCTAATCTCCAGTGGCACAAAGATAACTTACTTAATTTAAAGCCTTCTAAATCTCAGTCCTGTCTTATATCTTGCAAAAAGGATTCTTTCATTTCTATGCTTATCTTCTATGACACTAAGTTTTCTAAACAAGATCAGATATCTCTATTAGGGATTACCCAGACCTTTAATCTCTCTTTCCATAAGAACATCACAAATATTTCTTCCTCTACACCTAATAATCTGGGTTTTCTCTTTCACTCAGTATTAGTTTTCTTCCAAACAGCTACTCGCTCTCACTCTGTACAAATCTCAAATCAGTACCATGGAAATATTGTTCCCACATCTGGAATGGTGCCTGCAAAATCTGTTTTCAGGCTCCTACATTCCATTCAAAAGAGGGCAATTAGGTAAATTAATGACTCATCCCTAACAAAGTTTCTCTACTCTCTGTTTCATAGATGTTTTGTTTCTGCTGTTTGCCTTTTCTAGTGATACTACCATCGGCACTATTCATCTGAATTGGCATCTACAATTCCCGCCCTCTCTTCCAAACACATGCTGAACTAGTCAGCACCCTTTTACTGTCCAACTTCAAACTCACAGAACGAAGTTTTCTTCTTCCTCATTTATTCCTTCAACCTCCGCTTTCTGGAACAACTTCCCTTAATACATAATTTCTGAAAATTACAATCTACAGAAATTAACGTTTATTATCAACAAGTATCTTCTTTCAACTTTTCCACATTCAACCCATGCACGGTACTTAGTACCATAGTTTCTAATACTTCTCGTGCTTGGGGTTTTCATAAAAAAAAAAAGAAGTGTTCTGATACTTTTGTTGGTTTTACTTATCTAGTTCTGTCAACATGCTGTGGGTGTCATTAATAGTATTCTTCTTGGCTTGGCATGAATGATCACTTTACTGTTTTACATTGACAGCAGTTGATTTTGATGTCCCACCATTTCTGCTACCTGCAGAATGAACCTGCATGCTGTGTGCTAACCTACTGGCTAGGAAAGGATTGTTCTAGTGAAATGCATAAAATTTTACACACACTCTACATGCTGTATAGTGGGACGGATTCCCATCCCATGTGCCCCAAGCAACAAGACTTCTTGAATATATAATCACAGAAATTTTAAATCTGAAAATTGTATCTTCATTAATAAATAATCCTTAAGCTGATCTTCATTCATAAATTATCTAGTTTTATAAATTATCGTTAAGCTGAATTTATGAACAAATGTTGCATACAAATATGGAAAAGTATTTAATATTTTGTATAACCATGATAGTCTAAAAGTTTTTATAAAGTGAGAAGCTTAAATTCTATATTAATTTTCAATGAGCTACTAATTGCTCAAAAATAATAACAGGCCTTCCTTCTAACAAGCTTCACTGCACCCTATTCCATTTAATTGTAAATTAATCATTTTTGTCTGGGTGCTGCAATTTTAATATTGCAGAGTGTATTTTGCAAGATAATTTTTTTAAAAACATACAGGTTCAAGCAACCCCTGCAGCATGCCCATTTCATAAGTTGATCATCCTGATGGAAGTAATACCTCACTGAAAAAATGAAGTGCATTACCACTGACTTTATTTTTGATGCTTATTATTATTTATTTATAATTATTATTTTTTTTTTGATATACAGTATTGCTTTATTGTTTTATGTTCTTTTGATGTTTTGGAAATGATTTTTTTTGCACAGTTAGATGTTTTAAATTAAAAGTAAATACAATTAGTTTTTAAAAAATATGTAAAGAAGTAAAATCTGTCTATCAAACAGCATTAGCATTAGAAGAGGCATATGATTCAAAAAAAAAAAAAAAAACAACAAAAAACAAGCTTATACAAAAAAAAAAAAAAACCATTTTACCTGTCCATTTGCTCCAAAAGTTTGTCCAGTTCTTCCTTAAATGTATTTAAGATAACAACTCTCACGACGAATGGAAGTTTGTTCCAGCAATCAACCATCCACTGGCTAAAGGCAAATTTCCGCACATTTATTCTACTACAACTGTCTTTCGTCAATTTGAATTTATGTCCCCACAGTTGTGTAATCTGAGCAAGTGGAAGAATCCCATCCCGATTATCAGGGCATAATTGCCCCATAGCCCCAGGGGCTCACATTTGGTGAGTATAGGCTTGGCACACCCAGGATCCTGAGCTGGATATCATTATTCTTCTCTTTCTTGGTGATTCCTTTCTACCTCTCTCTCTCGTAACTTGGAAATTTTTTCTGGCCGGTGCAGCATAAGCCTTAGGCTTCCTTGCACCACATGGCTAATGATAATAATAATAATAAGCGGAACGCTCTTCCCCGAGCCTGATGGATTTATGCTGGCAATCCAAGACCAGGTAATCAACACCAGTAACTATAGAATATACATCGCAAAGCAGCCCGAAATGTCAGATGACACATGTCAACGATGCCACCTAGCCTCAGAAACGATCCAACACATCACCGCAGAGTGCGAGGTGATCACCCAGACTGAGTACACTCAGACACGACCAGGTAGCCAGGATAATAAATCAGAAGCTAGCGAGGAAATACCAGTTGACCAAAGAAAGTGTACCATACTACAAGTACGAACCCCAGGAAGTGCTACAGAACTGAACCCACAAGCTGTACTGGGACCGCGCCATAACGGATAAGACCATCCCGCACAACAGACCGGACATAACCCTTGTGGACAAGATGGAAAAGACTACGTACCTGACTGACATAGCAGTGCCCAACGCTAGCAATGTCCAGAAAACACATGAGGAAAAATTAGGAAGTAACACGAACCTGAGACATGAGGTCAAGGAGATGTGGCATATGCAAGAAGTATCGACCATCCCGTTCATCGTGTCAACCACCGGTATGGTGCCAAAGACTCTACATAGCAGCCTAGCAGCAATAGGTCTCACAGAAAATACCTACAAGGAACTCCAGAAAGTTGCAATCCTGAACACCTGTAGGATAGTCAGAGATTTCCTCGACCAACAGTAACACCAGACATTACAACCACCCTGTGTACTTGGTAGCAGTATCCGTCTTGGAATGGAATCCCCCAATCAGGGAGAAATAATAATATAAGAGCAACAATAATAATAGTAATACCTGAAAATTCGTCAGAAGCAACTACAGATATCCAAGACAACGTAACATATACTCTAAGACAACTGTTCCACAGGTTTTTTTCTGTTTTAGCGTGCGTGCTTGCCTATATAATGTTCTCTGTGAATCACTCGGCTTCCGACAAGGCTACACGCTAATATGTGTTTCCAGAAGACCTTGGTTTTATATGATAGTCAAGTAGTTGGATTAGGACAATAATCTTGCACCCTCAAACTCACTCAGACTTAAATAAGAGTGAGCTCGCAGCATCAGGATCGCGTTGTGATTAACTCAAAGGTTCTCCTTAAGTTGACCTTTGAGCCCGCATAACTCCAACTCAAAATCTACTCAATAAATTATGTGTAACAGAGAATTGTCACAAGGCAAAATAATCAACAAAACAAGTTTTATTAAACATATAAGTCATACACATGAGTAAAATTGAACTGGTCAAAGCTTTAGATTAATCGGTATGTGGTTGCTTGGTAAATTAACTGAATAGCAAGCGTTATCTTGCTATTAGTAGTGTTACAATTTTGGAATGTTCATGTGGCTTTTCCACTATTTCTCTTGCGAAAATTCACAATCCAATCACATGGCAGTCGTGCCATACAATTGTTCTACTATTAGAATAAGAATATATGTCAACTTAACAATTACAATGAGTATTAAAACAACTGATTGGTCAGGTCGCGTTAACTGTTAAATTGGAATTATGAAAAGTAGATACACAATTGTCAGAATGATTTTTATGAGAAGAGAGGTCAGTGTGTGTGAATTAAAGGCAAGGGGAAAGTATAATTAACTTCGAATGGTTGGATTTGTGTCGTTTTAGAAAAGGCTAATCACTTACCGACAAATGATCATTCGTCCCCGGTACTTCTTAATCCTGCACTTTTATCCATACGTACAACTCTGGGCTAACTTCCTTGACTTTTTCTATCTACTGACTTAAAACTTTCGCTAAGCTTCTGGGACTCGCTCTCTAACTTTTACAACCTGGAAACTCCAAAACCTACAGTAAGACTGCCAAAACTCTCTGTTTTCTTTACCCTTTTCAATATAAATACCTCTGCATTCCCCTACCTTAATTACCTACGTGTTCTGATCTCACAGGTCAAAAATGTGGGGCAAAGAATTACACTTGAGGACTGTCAACTTTGGGATTTTACACTACTACACATGATATATTAAATAGATGAAGGAAATCTCATGTTTGTGTAGAGCAGTTTCTTTTGTTTTGCAATCGCGGTCATCCAACATAAATCGATACACTTATACGAACGGAATTTTTGGATGACAGTCATTATGTTTATTAGATTCGATTGCATAACAAATTGTCTCACGTTCTGGCTTCTCACCCTCTTCTGTCAAAAGTTGCGATCTGCTCTTTTCGTTCCTAAGGCAATTAAACAAACGCGAATTACCCGTTGCCGTCGGGGAGAGGGGTTACTGACGTCATCTAATTGCCCTGAGCACTAAACGACGCTGACCGCATCCCCTGGAGCGCCCGAAAACGAAAGTAAAACGGAGTTCATTCCGACAGGAAGACGCTACTTAGTTAGCTGTATAGGCCGTGGAAAAAGTGTAAAGCACTATAAGGAATAAATGCTTCTTAAAAGCAGGTGAAATTGATAAAAAATGATAGCATTTTTTAACACTGTAACACCTCATACTCTCAAACGTAGTAGTCGCTAATGTGTGTGAACACTTTTAATGGAACAATATGATTATTACAATGGACAGAGCAATATGATGTAAATCCACCACAGTTGCGGATACATTGATTTCAGAGTCGTGGCATTCATCCGCACAGATGTCGAACAGCTTCCTGCGGTATTTCCCGCCAAGCCTCTTGCACTTGGTCTGCAGGACATCTTGTCTGTACTGGCTGTCTGCGCCGGTATTACAGTGGTATCGTCACCTTCTTCCCAACACCGTGTGGAAAAGGCTCGGGTTCAAATCCCGTCTATGACGCGAGAAACTTTAATCAGTGACTGAGTTAGTTGGTCACAGGCGTAGTTAATAAGGTTTTTTCCCCAGAAACTGGGGTCTTTCGTCCAGAAAAACAGACAAATCGACCATAGCACACACGAAATTAACAGACACAAGACACACAGCACGACAGATGAATTTAATTATTAGGGTGGCTTAAAAATAATAGTTTGGATTTGGTCTGTACTGGCTGCGGATGGCTTTGTAGACGACATTCAATCATCGCCTACATGGTCTCGATTGGAGAGAAATTCGAGCACTTAGCTGACCTAGACAGTACGTCCACACCATGAACAAACTGAGACGAGATCCCTGAGATATGTGTTTGGTCCTTGTCCTGTTTAAAAATGGCATCAGGCACCCCAGTAAGAAGAAGAGCGCAACAGGTGCCAGAATGTCGGTAACATAGGGCAAGAGATCAGATTGCTGTTAGAATTAGCATTAGCAGACGCATATGATGCAAGAAGGAAAGCTTATGCAGCATCAGCCAAAAAAAAAAAACCCGCTCCCATTTCACCCCTCCGTTGGTTCCAAGTACCTGTCCAGCTCAGCCTTAAATTTATTTAGGCTATCAACTTCCACAACAAGGATGGAAGTCTGTTCCATCAACCAACCACTTCCCGGCTAAAGGCAAACTTCCGCACTTCTACCCTACATCTGTCTTCCCTCAAGTTGAATTTATACCCTCTCAAATTATAATTCTGAGCAAAAGGAAAAATTCCATCAGCATTGAGCATGCTCAACCCATTCAAGGCTTTGTACACCTCAATCAGATCACTTCACAGGTGCTTAGTCTCCAGACAGTGTAATTTGCAAAATTTAAGCCTTTCTTCATAAGAGCTACCCTTTGTTCAATTCACTAATCTTGTTGCCCTTCTCTGTACTCGTTCCAACAGCTTTACATCCTTCTTAAAATGAGGCCTCCAGACCTGTATACAGACTCAAGGTGTGGCCTGACCATTGCCTCATATAAGGGGATAATCACCCCTTTATCCCTGCTAAAAAAATTCCTGTATATCATTGAGAAGACACTATGAGCTACGCTTGCAAACCATCTGCACTGCTCAGAAAACTTCATATCTGACTGCACAATTACCCCCAGGTCCTCTTCATTCTCTACCACCCTGAGTGTAGTACCACAGAGTTGATACGTCACTCTGGGGTTGCTGCTTCCCATATCTAGTATTTACATTTGTCAATGTTAAATTTCATTTGCCATCTCTCAACCCATCTGCTCAACTTTTCTAGATCCTGTTGCAGCAGGGTACTGTCATTAGTGTCCTTAACAACCCTGCCAACCTTCGTATCGTCTGCAAATTTGGACATTAAGCTTGATATACCATCATCAATATCATTTATAAATTCAGAAAATAACAATGGACCCAATACTGAACCCTGAGGGACTCAACTAATAACATTAGTCCACGACGAGCAGTGTCCATTGATTACCACTCTCTGTCTTCTCCCCCTCAACCACCCCTTAATCCATAGCAGCAATTTACCTCCAATGCCACACTGCTCCAATTTGTGCAGCAGTCTTCCACGTACAGCAGTATCAAAAGCCTTCCTAAGATCCAAATATATGATATCAAAGTTTATTCCCTGCATCCAGTTCTTTTATGACCACATCATAGTATCGAATCAAATTGGTCAGGCAAGATTTTCCCTTAACAAAATCCTGCTGTGTCCGAGCTATAACTGAAGTCTTGTCTAGATGATTCTGCAGTGCTTCTTTAACCAATGCCTCGATTAATTTTCCTGGAACAGAAGTTAAACTAACATGTCTATAATTACTTGTGTTGCCATTTGATCCTCCTTTGTGAATTGGGGTCACATTTGCACATCTCCATTCCATGGGTACCTCCCATGAGTCCAAAGAAGCTCTCATAATTATGCCTAACGGTTTGCTTACTTCCTTTGCTGCCTCCTTTAATATAACTGGATAGATCCCGCCCACCCTGGGTGATTTTTTTATGAATATCTTCAACAATTTCCCCTCCACTTTCCTCTCAGTTATTACAAAATCATTCAACTCACTGCCAGAGTTTAACTCTCCTCTGGCATTCTCCTCCCTGAATAACTCCTCATGGGTGAATGTAGATGCAAAATACTCATTTATTTTGTTAGCCACCTGAGCAGGATCATCCCCAGTTGAACCATCAATATCCAGTGGACCAATCTGATTCATCCATTTCCTCCTAGAGTTTACATATGTAAAGAACTCTTTGTTGTTTTTCTTTGCATCCTTTGCCAAAGATTTCTCATAATCTGCCTTTGCCTGCCTAATCTCCTTTGTGACTTGGTTACAAACCAGCTTATATCATAGGCTTCCATGTCACCCATTAATTTATACGTATCCCATGCATTTTTCTTCTCTGCCACATGTGTCATTAGTTCATCTGACATCCATTTAGGCCAAAACCTTGAACAATATTTCTTAGTTGGTACGTAGAGTCTAGTAACTTCCAAGAGAAATTCTTTGAATGCTTCCCATTTTGAATTTGCTGTTTGTAACATCATCAATTGGTCCCACCGTATAGAATTTAAATACTGTCTCAGAGAACCGTAGTCACCTTTAGGAAAGCAAAAGCCCTTCCCTTTACCCCTAATGGTAGTTACTTCTTTGAGTAAATCCCACTTCAGCACACTGTGATCACTGCCAACTAGTGGTTCCTTTATCTGCAGATTCTTAATGCATGAAGAAGCACTACTGATAATCAGATCAAGAGTATTACTCCCTCTAGCTGCCTCCCGAACATGCTGATGTAGAAAACAATCATCCAATAAATCCACAAAAGCATTGCTAGTGTGTGAGTGACCAACCGACAAATTCCAGTCAATATCTGGGAAATTAAAATCCCCCATTATAAGATTCTCTGATTTACTGGCTCACTCTATTTCTCTGTACAGTTCCTTATTATACTCATCAAAGTAATTAGGTCTATAACACACTCATACTCTCATTTTTGATCTCCCAATACTTATGTCACACCAAACTGACTCGACACTGCACTGTCCAGCGATGTCGACTGGCTTCACTTCGTTGGATTTTATGTGTTTCTTAACTAATAGTATAACCCCTCCTCCCTTCATATCTTGTCTATCCTTTCTGTACACATTGTACTCCCCAAATTCCAGTTCTGCATTTCTTATATCTGTGTAACACCATGTCTCTGATATCCCTACAATATCTGCCTTTGATGTTCTGAGCAATACCTCAAATTCATCAAATTTATTTACTAAACTCCTAGCATTGGTGTATACGCAAGTATACATGCACCTGTTCCTATTCTTATCTACCCTAACACAACCCATGTGTTTACTTGTACCGCAATGACTCCCAGTAGTCTCTGAAATACCCTGCATCTTGTTTTCCAATGCTGCTCATTCCAATAGAAGCAGTGCAAGAATCACTTTCAACTATGCCAGTGGCTACTGTTAATCTAATTGTCTTTGAATCCCCAAGCTAGCAGTTTTCCGACCCACCTAACACTGCCTCGATAGCATCAGCAAACATTCTTGCACCCTTTCTATTTAAGTGTATCGCATCCCTGTAGAAGCAGTCTCTCCTGTTAACAAGTACAGACCAGGCTGAAAAAAATTCTACCCCTTGAGCCTTGCACAATCTTTCCACGGCCGAATTGATCGACAAGGCTCTCATCATATACTCCCTCATATCCTGTCTGGGCAGAATTGCAGACACTTTCAAATTCAACCCTAATTCACGGCTTTTTGTGAACTGTACTGTTGACGAACACTAAAGACAACTGACAATCGAAGCTTGTCGTTCTCCATACCATAACACCAGCAGGTTTGGTAGTATGGCGTTCAATGATGGCTCTAGGATTGTTACTTTCATCATGTCGTTGCCACACATATATGGGGCGAACATCAAGCCCCAAGCAGAAGCGGATTCATCGCTGTTGCAATGGCCACTTGACGCCATATTTTATGTCAGCTGGTCCCTGCACGGCACTATTCTAGAAGCTGTAGACGATGGGCACCGGTCAGTGGTAATCGCCGCAATGGCAGGTATGCATGGAAACCTTCTGCCTGTCAGCGCGTGAAATGGTGCTATGGGTGATGGGGGTGGCTCTAGGTGCTGTATAAACCTGTCGATGGGTAAGATGATCATCCCGTTTTGTTGTCCTTGATTGTGCTCCAGTACCATTTGATGAGCAGTCGTTCCTTTCCGCAGCCACTGTTTTCAACATCTATGAACTGTGATATTGTCACTGCCACCAGGGTTGGATTTTGGTGTTCATAGGCTGTAGGCACTTTTATTCCGAAATGTGCTAAAAAGGGGGTAAAATGTTTCTTCTATTTTAACACTTTGACTGCGCATCGTGTCAATTGACCCGACTGAAATTCCAACTATAATAAATGATAAACCACCTCAATTGACGGAGCGATCATCATTTCGATTCT
This sequence comes from Mastigoproctus giganteus, assembly GCF_048544385.1. Classification (NCBI taxonomy): domain Eukaryota; kingdom Metazoa; phylum Arthropoda; class Arachnida; order Uropygi; family Thelyphonidae; genus Mastigoproctus; species Mastigoproctus giganteus. Next base: position 96,097,298 of record NC_143583.1, on the reverse strand, counting down.
TCTAGTTTCGAGAACAGTCACTATACAGGGTATTGAATCGAAACTGTTAGAGCAGATTGTGCACATATTTTCTCACCTCGTTTTTCGTTAGTCACAATGAAAAGAGTGAACTGTACTTTTTAAAATTTTTTTCGTTCCTTCGTAGGCCCTAGGCACTGTGCCTACGGTGCCTAATTGGAAATCCGGCCCTGAAGGCCACACGATCCGCTACACGACGAAGCGGCTATCCAACCTCGCGATGGCCAATAATTCACCCTCTGTCAAAGTCGCTGAGTTGCTGATAAAATTGTTGAACGTGATGTCGCAGCATCCTCTACACTTTTTACTGTTTGAAGTCGGTTCCTGAGAAACAGAAGCTTGATACTACGTCACACACTCATTGCTTTTAACTCTACGATCTCTATGTTCGCTTTTATATTAATATTATTATTATTAGCTATATGGTGCAAGGAAGTCTGAGGCTTATGCTGCGTCAGCCAAAAAAAAATAATATATATATATATATTCCCGAGTTACCCTGAGAGAGAGAGAGAGAGTCAAACGTAGAAGGGAAACCAAGAAAGAGAAGAATGATGATATCAAGCTCAGGATCCTGGGTTTGCCAAGCCTATACTCACCAGATGTGAGCCCCTGGGGTTATTAGCCGAAGCTTCCGCCCGACTGGTCCCCTATATCTCCGCTCAACTCATATGTTTGCTGATTTGCATGCACTTCCTATCATTTTTGTCTCGGTGTTGCAATTTTAATATGGCAGAGTGTATTTTTCAGTATATTTTTTTGAATATTTTTGGTGATTCCTTTCTACTTCTGTCTCTCTGCCTCTCAGGGTTATTCGTGAATTTTTTTTGGCTGGTGCAGCATAAGCCTCAGGCTTCCTTGCATCTTATGGCTAATAAAAAAAAATAATAATAAGACATGGTTGGCAAAATGGGTAAAAGGAGTTGGCAACATTCATTTTGGGGTATATGTTTCAATTCCACTCTCGTTGCGGCGCTGTTTTATGCAATTTTACAGATATTCAAGTGTTTGCAATGTTTACTTTAGGTTATTCACGTATTCATTATTTTTGAATTTAGTGTATGTATATCCTGTGATGTGTGGCTAATTGTTAATTTTTTTTTTGATTATTGAATGGCCTGAGAACTGATTATATGTTCAAATGGCAGTAGCTGTTGCAGTAATAGGAAAGGAGGTAAGGTTTGAAATGTACTATTATGCGGGTAACCTTTTCGTCGATTGAGACTGGTGACATTTGTCGTGGGTTGTGAATCGAAGGGTATTCCACGTCGTTCGAAGTATGTTGATCTTTGATTGCAACTACTGGCCGACTGAGGACACTCCCCTTTGGGCTTTGTAACAAATGCGTTTTTTTTTTTTTTTTTTTTTTTTGGTTGACCGTGGTTCTCATTCATGCAATACTGTCCATGATAACGTTTGCTATCAAAACTAGCTAGCTTGCTATAATCAACGTATCGTATCGGGACAAAGTTGGTCTCTAGATGAGTCATTAAAGCTCCCTTGTGTTTACATTTATTACTAACTGGGGCATCTTTAACTCGGACAGTCGCCGAAAGTATGCTGTTATTTGCACAACTGGCACAGATACGGGCTGATTTACAGTACAGTCAGTCCTCGTATAACACGTGTTTACATTACACGAATTCGATCATACACGATTTATAAATAGGGGAACGATATCTTATATAACACTAACCGAATTCGCTTATGCACGATTCGCCTTTGTGTTTACAAGAAATGGCAGTCGAACGCAGAATCACCCCAACCGAACGCAACACGATAGGAATGAAGAGAAGATTCTGAAAATGTATTTATGTTTCTTATATCAGTGAAGGGGAATCACATTTCACCATAATAACGTAAAAACCCACACAATTCCAGCTATCGGTATAATCGAAAATGCAAAATTAGATCGAGTTTACTACCAGTTTATAACAGATTCCACTAGCAGAAACGCAACTGGAAATTGCTTTTATTGTTTTATGGTAGTAACCCCTAGAAATGTGCTTTAGTAAAATGTGAGGTGTTAATTGTATCTCTGCCTTTACGGTGTTGTTTATTCAGTTGCTACACGCGCGCAGCTTTGTTTATGTGTATCAAGCGTGCCTCCTCGTTTTGTAATTGTGCTTTATTCCCTAGAAATGAGTAAATTACTTAAAAGGTGTGAAAAGGAAGCGTCCTGGTGAAGACACTACAGATTCAGAGAGAAAAAGAAAAGCAATATCGATAAACAGAGGCGGACTGGGTCAAAAATTCTTACCCGGCAAAATTTATAGTGGCCTCATACTAGCGTTTATGGCCAAAATCACACCGGCCTCCGGTAAGGCTTATGGCCAGTTCGCCTCTGTCGATGAGAAAAAAATATGAAATTGTGAAACGCTTTGAGCGAAATGAAAGACCATGTGTTATTGCACGTGCTACAAACCTAAATGAGGCAACGCCGAGAATTACAAAGAATGCAGAGAAAATAAAAACAACTTTCATAGCAGGAACAACTCAAAGTGTAATTAAAATCCATTAGATTAGAACACAAGAATTGGAAGAGATGGAACGGCTGTCATCTGTTTGGATAGGAAATCAAACAAAAAACAAGTTTGCTTACGATAGAAGCAAAAGCATTAGCAATATTTTATTACGTAATAGTCGTAATAAAATACGTAAGTATTTTATTACGATTATTTATTGTGTTTGGTAATGTTTTGGTTACAAATGTGTGTTCAATCTTGGGTGGTCGGCACCTAACCCTATTTTTTCCATAGGGCCTGTTGTTCATATTGCACGATTTTGCATTGCACTAGGGTTTCTAGAACACAACTATCGTGCTATACGAGGACTGACTGTATTAACCCCAGGGGCTCACATCTGGTGAGTATGCACTTGGCACACCCATGGTCCTGAGCTGGATATCATCATTCTTCTCTTTCTTGGTGATTCCCTTGTACTTTTGATTCTCTCTCTCCAGGGTAACTCGAATTTTTTTTTTGGCTGGTGCAGCACAAACCTCAGGCTTCCTTACACCATGTAGCTAATAATAATATTAATAATAATATTTCGTAAGATGCTGTGCCGTTTACATGTAATTTCTAATCTGAGGTGTTTTCGGTTGAGTCTGCTTGTTTAAACTTTCACAGTTTCTGTAAATTCTCTAAAGGGAATACAAATCTGGGCAATGCAATTCTCTAAAGGGCATACATAGATGAACTTTTGTTCTAGGAGCTGCCCATACACACACACACACAAAAAGAAATAAAAATGGCCAGGCCACACCTTGAGTACTGCGTACAGGTCTGGAAAAACCTCATTTTAGGAAGGATGTAGAGTTGCTAGAACGAGTACAGTCAGTCCTCGTATAGCACGATAGTTGTGTTCCTATAAACCCTCGTGCAATGCAAAATCATGTAATATAAATAACAGGCCCTATGGGAAAAATAGGGTTAGATGCCAACCACCCAAGATTGAACACACATTTGTAACCAAAACATTACCAAACACAATAAATAATCATAATAAAATACTTACATATTTTATTACTACTATTATGTAATAAAATATTGCTGATGCTTTTGCTTCTGTCGTAATCAAACTTGTTCTTTGTTTGATTTTCTATCCAAACAGATGACAGCCGTTCCATCTCTTCTAATCCTTTGTGTCTTGATCTAATGAATTTTATTACACTTTGAGTTGTTCCTGGTATGAAAATTATTTTTATTTTCTCTGCATTCTTTCTAATTCTTGGCATTGCCTCATTTAGGGCTGTCGCACATGCAATAGCACATGTTTTTTCTTTTTGCTCAAAGTGTTTCAGAATTTCATATTTTTTTCTCAATGGACAGAGAAAGTAAGGCTTATGGACTGGCCATAAGCCTTACTGGGAAATCCTTGTGAACCGGAGGCCAGAAGATGATGGAGGCCATAAACGCTAGTATGAGGCCGCTACAAATTTTCTCCAATAAGAATTTGTGACCCAGTTCACCTCTATCTATCCATATTGCTTTTCTTTTTCTCTCTGAATCTGTGGTGTCTTCACCAGGACACTTCCTTTTCACATCTTTTAAATATTTTACTCATTTTTAGGGAATAAAGTACAATTACAAAATGACGAGGCACGCTTGATACACATAAACAAAGCTGCCATGTGTAGCAACTGAATAAACAACACCATAAAGGCAGAGACACACTATTAACACCTCACTAGCTCACATTTTACTAAAGCACATTTCTAGAGGTCACTACCATAAAACAATAAAACAATTTCCAGTTGTGTTTCTGCTAGTGGAATCTGTTATAAACTCAATCTAATTGCATTTGTGATAATACCAATAGCTAGAATTGTGTCGGTTTTTACGTTATTATGGTGAAATGTTTTCCCTTTACTGATAAAAAACAAAAATACATTTTCAGAATCTTCTCTTCATTCCTATCATGTTTCGTTCAGTTGGGGTGATTCTGCATTGGACTGCCATTTCTTGTAAACACAAAGGTGAATCGTGCGTAAGTGAATTCACTTCGTGTTATATATGATATCGTTCCCCTATTTATAAATTGTGTATGATCAAATTCGTGTAGTGTAAACACGTGTTATATGAGGACTGACTGTACAGAGAAGGGCAACAAGACTTGCAAAGGGAACAAAGGGGAGTGCTCTTGTGTAGAAAGGCTTAAGTTCTGCAAATTGCAACTTCTGGAGACCAGGCACCTGCCAGGCAATCTGATTGAGGTTTATAAAGCCTTGAATGGATTGAGCAGGCTCAGATTACAGACCAGAGGGGAACATAAATTCAAACTGAGGAAAGATAGTTGTAGATAGGCTAAGAGTAGAAAACTTGCTTCTTGCCCTAATGGTTGCTGAGCATTCTGGTCTCTTGCCAAAGCTATTGGCCGTAACCTTTGCCCTTCTCTGCTCCCACATCTGTCAAAACCAGATGGTTCTGTTGTCACTTCAGCCAAGGATAAAGCTGACTTGCTATCATCCCAATTTTCTTCCAACTCTTATATCAATGATCTTGGTAAAACACCTCCCACCATTCCCAGCACGCTTCATTCAGTGCTTCCTGTGGTCTTCCATCAAAAGGATGTCAGAAGGATTTTGATGAATCTTGATGCTAAGAAAGCTCCAGGTCCTGATGGTATTTCTCCACTTGTTCTCCAAAACCTGTGCTCCTGAACTTACCCCTGTTCTTTGCTGCTTTTTTTCATTTTCTTATTCCAAAGGTGTTTTTCCTTCTGCTTGGAAATTTGCTCATATCCAGCCAGTTCCTAAAAAGGGTGACAGATCCCTCCCATCAAATTATCGTCCCATTGCAATTACTTCTACTTTTTCTAAAGTAATGGAGAAATCAATTAACCACCAACTCTTAAACTACCTAGAAACCTTCCGTCTGATCAATGATCGCCAGTATGGATTCCGTCATATTCGATCCACTGGAGACATTCTGGCTTATGTTACCTATTTATGGAAAAGTTCGGGGAAACACAAGCAGTTGTTCTTGACATCTCAAAGGCTTTCGATCGTGTTTGGCATAAAGGTCTCCTAAACAAGCTTTCATCTTATGGTTTGCCAACTGTTTTTTGCAATTGGTTATCTAGTTTTCTCTCTGATCGCTCAATGAGAATGATGGTAGATGGCTCTGTCTTCTAACTTTTTCACCAATGCTAGTGTCCCCCCCCAAGGTTCAGTTCTTATCCCTACTCTTTTCCTCTTGTATATTAATGACCTTCTTCCGTTGACTGGAAATCCTATTCATAGTTTTGCCATGATAGCATGTTGAATTCCACTTTCCATTTTGAAAAAACGTGCTCTGCTCAATCAACTTCTTGAATATCCACTACGAATTCCTTCAATGCTGATCTCCAGGTAATTCTCCAGTCGGGCAAAGACAACTTAGTTGATTTCAATCCTTCTAAAACTCAGTCTTGTCTTATATCTCGCAAAAAGGATTCTTCTACTCCTATGCTTATCTTTGGTGATACTCTGATTTCTAGGCAAAATGATATATCTCTTTTGGGGATTACTCTGACTTTTCTGATCTCTCTTGGCACAAGCACATTACAAATATTGCTTCCTCTGCATCTAAAAAACTTTGTTTTCTCTTTCACTCTCAGTGTTACTTTTCTTCCAAACAGCTGTTCACTCTGTACAAATCGCAAATCCGCCCTACCATGGAATATTGTTCCCACATCTGGGGCGGTGCCCCCAAAACCTCTCAGGCTTCTAGATTCCATTGAGAAAATGGCAGTTAGGTTAATTAATGACTCCTCTCTAACAGAGTCTGTCCACTCGCTGTCTCATAGACGTATTGTTTCTACTGCATGCCTTTTCTACAGATACTTCCATGGGCACTGTTCTTCTGAATTGGCTTGTATAATTCCCGCTCTCTCTTTCAAAACAGTCCGAACATGTGCCGCCACCAGCCAACATCCATTTATTGTCAAACTTCAAACTCACAGAACCAACTTTTCATCTTCCTTGTTTATTCATTCAACTGCCGTTTTCTGGAACAACCTTCCTTCATACGTATTTCCTGAAAATTACAGTCTACAGAAGTTCAAGTCTAATGTCAACAAATATCTTCTTTCGTCTTCTCAACCTCCAACCCAAGCACGGTACTAAGTAGTATAGGTTTTAATACCTCTCGTGTTGAGGTTTTCATAAAAAAAAAAAAAAAAAAAAAAGATGTAAGGTAGTTGATTGCTGGAACAAACTTCCATCAGTTGTTGTGGAAGTTGATAGCTTAAATAAATTTAAGGCAGAACTAGACAAACATTTGGAATGAATGGATCAGTGAAATGGGAATGGCTTTTTTTTTTTTTTTTTTTTTGTGCCTGATGCTGTATAAGCTTACTTTCTTGTATCATGTGCCTCTACTAATGCTATTATGTGATTACCAGGACTTTAGGCTTTCTAGCATATAAATATATATCCCTCAGTCCACAAACCCCTACTACTATGATGAGAACCTGATACTAACAGCTAATACAATAATTGCAAAAACAATCAAATTGTCTCAAAAACAACTTAAATACAAAAAAAAAACTCACCTCATCAGTACTAGCCTGTTGGCTAGCACACTCGCTCAATTGGTATTGAACACAGAATAACAAATAAAAAAAAAAAATCATGAAATAACAAATAAAAATACAACGCAAAGAATAAGTGATGGCAGCAGAGCAAAGTAGCCTATAGCAGTACAACGGCGATGACAACAATAACCAAGAGCACAATAATGGCTAAACAATGTAAATGATAAATTTGCATTTCCTGCTAAAATCAGAAAAATCAAATGAATTTGCATCCAGTCAAACAATCAGAAATGCAAAATGAGGTAAATTACGCATTCCTAGTAATCAGCCAATCACAGAACCCGACCAGACAATAACTCCATTTGGCCACGCCCACAAATTGGCGACTAGGGTGTACCCATATTCTGGAGATCAGTGAATTTTACCTCTTCAGTGTTGCTCTATTTATCTGTAATAGATCCATACTCTATACCTTAACTACTTTGCAAAGCAACTTATTCCATTGATCAATAATAATATTTGTGTGTTTTTTTTTTTTTTTTTTCCAGTTTTTATCTCAATCCTGAGTAAGGTTAATTGTACCAGTTCTTTGATTTTTGCACACTTTTCAAGTTTTGCTTTTAGAACTTCATTTTCAATAACCGTTTTAAAAGAAAATTCTCCTAACTTTTCAACATTTCATAATCGTGCTTATTATGGTCAGGCCATGCCTTGAGTACTGTGTACAGGTCTGGAGGCCTCATTTTAGGAAGGATGTAGATTTGCTTGAACGTGTACAGAGAAGGGCAACAAGATTGGTGAGGGGAATGAAGGGATCCTCTTACCAAGAGAGGCTTAAGTTCTGCAAATTGCAGTGGCTGGAGACTAGGCACCTGTGCGGTGATCTGATTGAGGTGTATAAGGCCTTGAATGGGTTGAGCATGCTGAATTCTGATGGGATCCTTCCACTTGTTCAGCTTACGAACCTAAGGGGGCATAAATTCAAATTAAGAAAAGACAGATGTAGAATAGATGTGCAGAAATTTCCCTTTAGTCAGTGGGTGGTTAATTGCTGGAGCAAACTTCCATCTGTCGTTGTGGAAGTTGATAGGTTAAATAAATTTAAGGAGGAACTGGACAGGCATTTGGAGGGAATGGTGTGATTTTTTTTTTTTTTTTTTTTTGGCTGATGCTGCATAAGCTCATTTACTTGCTTTCTTGCATCACATGCCACTACTACTACTACTACAAACCTTGTTCCCTTGCTCATATCACTGAACAGAAGCTCGGCAGCTAACTGCTTTCATGTAATCTGATCTGGACTGTTGGTGATCTTTGTTTTCTTACTAATTAGTAGATATAACTTGACCATGTAGAGTTCTAGGAAAAGATTCTCCCTTAAAAGAATCAAGTGATTCATCAGCAGGAGGAATAATTGTATTGATGCTCTTGTTGTCCCTCTGATGTGTTTAAACAAACAGAGAATAATCAAAAACACTGTCCCTAACTATGAAACTACAGTTTAGTCCTACTGTTTTGAGATCTCTCCTTAAATTAGCAGGGTCGTCTAGATTCAATTTGAGTCTTATAGTCACCTAAGAATTAAAGTTCCACTTATTATTGCATATGGCAAATGTTGCTCTGTAAAATTCTGGTTTTTTGTATCTTCTGAAAAGATGATGTAGCTGCGGGCACAAACCTTGTAGTGGTGCAAGTAGTTTTACCTTTACACAGCCATTCTCAGATGGTCCTCATGAGGATCATCTGAGAATGGCTGTGTAAATGTAAAGCTACTTCACAAACGTATCTGATGAGTCCTCTCTGACTAGTTCTTCATCTTTCTTCATATACTCTTTCGTAATACTGGTTATTTGTCTCTCTGCATAATGAACACTAAATGCTTTCCCACTTGAATTACTTATTTCATTATGGCAACACTGCAGGAAGAGGAGTTATCCCCATATATTACACACGTCTTCTTGATTGTTTTAGGTAAACTGGTAAAACCTTGGAGAAGCAGGCAACATCTGTACTCTACTTTGTTCACTAGTTTTCAGTGGTTTAAGAGAAAGGGCTTCAAGAGAAAGCCCTACCAAGTAGTGGTACAGAAAACACAAAGAGAAAGAAGACAGATATGGACTCATCAAAAATACCGACACATATTGTTATACATGCGACAGGAGATCAGACATTAGGTAACATTGCGATTTTGTTAAGGTGCATTGGGGTTCTGCAAATTTTCCACAAATTTTGTTTTTAAATCACTTATTTTTATTATTTGTAATGTGCATATGAAAAGAGAATGTAAGCAGGAATTACAGTTGAATTTTTATTTAATTTGTATGCATGTATTACTGTTTTTAAAGATATTTTGGTTTGTGAAGCATTTGGTTTCACAAAAGGATTCTGCATCCAAGAAAGTTTCAAAAGCACTAATATAGAAAATACTATCTGATAGAAAAAAAAAAAAAAAAGGTGAATATGGATCTTTATAGAAAAGCACACAAAATGTGCAGATATATACAAATATTAGCTTATTAAGGAGGTATTTATCTTGATAAGAATACATTCATACATTCTTTCTCTAATTGATTTTCATAGTTTTACTTTACCATTTTCATCTCTCTAGAATTTTCCCCTTTATGTAAGGACCGTCTCTCCAGGTAATGAATTAAATTATATGTACATTATCCATATATCCCTTGATATCATTGAAGAAAAAGTATCATCTATAAGCAAAGGTGCTGGAGATTTGCGTGAATTGTATTTAGGACTTTTAAACTCAACTGAAGATTATAAGGTGTAAGTATTTTTTTAAAGTTTTTTTGTAGTTGGTAAATTTTAGGCTCATTTTCAGCAGAATGCAATACAATTCCGTTATAATGAATGCTGTTTTAAAATTTGACTACAGCAAAAATATTTTCAATTTTAGAATCAGAAAAGGTGAATTAACCAGGGTTGGCATTTAGGCAGGAAAAGGGTATAACAGTGGTTTAAACACTAGATAGATGTATGAAAATTTGCTTTTACCTAGCGATTAATTGGCTGTTGGAACAAACTAGAACCGAGTGTTGTGGATGTGAGTAGTTTGAATAAAATTAAGGAACAGGTAGTCAAATTATACCTGTTCCTTAATTTTATATAGGTATATAATAGGTATACAAATTGGAGGTGATGTGAATAGTTTGTATGTGTTCTTTTGTTTGGGTGATGCTGTATAGGCTTGCTTCTTTGCATCATTTGCTGCTATTTATGCTAAATAATGGTGGGCCTGAGGTTTCACATATCCTGTTGCAGGAGGTTCCATGTCTTTTTGAATGATCAGCCATTGTGTTAAAATAATCTTGGGGAAATCACTGATACCTCCCCCGTTCCACCCCAATGATTAGTAGAGCATAATTGATAGTTGCAAATTGATTTAGAAGAATTAAGAGCTTGTGAAATAAATTCCAAAAGAGCACAAATCTGCTTCTGATCAGTAAATGTATAAATCAGTCCCCGTATTTTATTTTTCAGACTGTGAATGTTTTTGAGGAAAAAAAAAAAAAAAAATAGTTGTTTTCCATAGTTATACAGCATGAGTATGGTTAAATGATGCAAGGAAGCAGACTTTTCAGCATCTGCCAAAAAATTGTTTTTTCACATTTGTACCTTTCCAGCACCATAAAAAGTGACCCTCCAATTCTGCCTTGAACTTTGCTAAGCTTAGCCACATTTTTGGCTCCACTTTTTTTGCTGTATTACCTGCATCACAAACCTGAGGATATGACTAACCGGGAAAATTAATAGTATGCCTTTTCTGCTTCCTGCTGGTTCTCCATGACAAAAATATCAGGGATGTCCCAGAAAAAGCCATCACACATCAAGTATCATAATGAGGGCCCCCAGGTGCTAAGCAATTTATTAGTGACTAAGCAATTCCCAGATTTATAGAGCGTTTGAAAAATATACCAGTTTCTTTAATTTTCATCGTTAACTTCCTTTTATTTTTGTGAAACAGCTCTTTGTCTTACAATCAGTAAGTGAAGATACAGAAAGGAAACTCACCTTTCTTATTTTTTCTCTTATTCTCACTTTTACTAATCTAACTTGCACAGTAGCTGCTTGGTCACTAAGTGGCACTGCTCTTGCCTCCACGTGGCAGGGCTGGTAACCTGGGAGAGGAAAGTAACACTTCCAGGACCAAAAAAGCAAACACGAGTAGTAAAATAACTACTAATACTACAGGACTTCAAGAGAAAGCCCTACCAAGTAATGGTACAGAAAACACAAAGACAAAGAGACAGAAGACAGATATGGACTCATCAAAAATACCGACACATACATTGTTATACATTCGACAGGAGATCAGACATTAGGACGTATGTCTCCCTTTGTAATTCATAAAACATTAGAGGGTCTAGTAGGATCTCCCAAGTTGGTTTGATGCCTGAGATCTGGGGACAAACTAGTGGAAACCGAAAGTCCCAAACACTTCCAAGAGTTGCTAGCAACAACAATTTTTGTAGGATTACCAGTAGTTATAACACAACACGCTGAATTCTTCCAGAGGAGTGATCTCCGAGTTGGACCTCTTAAATGTGTCAGAAGAAGAGCTCACAGAAGAATTGAGAAGCCAAGGAGTAACAGGAGTGAAGAGAATTAATATCTGAAGGGATGGAAATATAATTCCAACAAGAACTCTTATCATAACCTATAATACTCAGAAACTTCTAACAACAGTCAAAGCAGGATATCTGAACTGCCAAGTAAGACAGTACATATCCATTGCGATGTTACAAATGTCAGAAATTTGGACATTTGCAAATGGTATGCAGAAACTTGGCAACCTGTGCAAAATGTGGTTCTAAAGAATATGAGACTAATGAGACTACAGTTTGCTCTGCCAACATCTTGAAATCTACAAACTGTAAAGGGGAACACCCAGCCTATTCGAAAACAGTGAAAAATGGAAACAAGAGAAACTACGTAATTCAGAAATACAGAACACAACATAATGTACCAAGAAGCAAGGAGAATAATACAACTATGGCCTACAAGCAAGCCAACATATGCACAAACAGTGATCCAATATAAATCAGTAGAAGTTCAAACTGAAATTTCCATGCTGCAAAAGAATCACTTAGTGGATTGAAGGCACAAAAACAGGAGAAAATAGTGAATACTCCAATTTCTATTCACACAGAACAGATCAACAAATCAGCACCACAACAAAGACCGAGCTAAACATAAATTATGTGAAGCATTATCAAAAACAAAACCAACTGCAGTTGTACCAGACAACATATACTATGATGTGCTTAAACATCTGAAACAAAAAAAAAAAAAAACCTTCTTAAACTGTACAATTGCATTTTCCAAGAAGAGCAATATCCTGAAACATGGCATCAGGCAATAGTATTAGCTTTCCAGAAACCCAATAAAGATCAGAACAACCCAAACAACTATCGATCGATAGCGTTCACTAATAGATAATAATAGATCCACCTTAGATCACCTCGTAAGAATAGAAACAGACATAAGAGATACATTTATGAGTTCAAAACATATTTAAGATATGTTTTGATATAGAAAAGGCCTATGACACAGCATGGAGATATGGTATACTACAAGACATCTGCAATACAGACCTCAGAGGATATTTACCCTTATTCATCCAAAACTTGATGAAAAACAGAACGTTTCAGGTCAGAGTACAGAACACCATGTCAAAAACATAAACAAGGAGTTCCCCAGAGGTCTGTCCTGAGTGCCATACTCTTTGTCATAAAAATAAATGGCTTCACAAAACAACTGCCATCTACGTTGTCGCATGCACTGTATGTAGATGAATTCAGTATATCGTATCAAGCACAGAATATAGGAACAATAGAAAGGCAGCTACAATGTGCAATTAACAAAATCAGTAGTTGGGCCCAGAAAAACAGATTTAGAATTTCACAACAAAAAAGTCTGCATACATTTCTGCAGGAAATGAAACTTACATCCTGACCCTGAACTAACAATAGAAGGTCACAGCATACCGGTTAAGCAGAGTGTAAAATTTCTTGGACTCACTTTAGACAAAAAGTTAACCTTCGTAGAGCATATAAAGCAATTACGAATAAAATGTATGAGATGGCTCAATATCCTTAAAGTCTTAACATCAGTATCTTGGGGAGCAGACCGTTATACCCTGCTCAACCTTTACAAAACACTATTAAGGTCAAAAATAGATTATGGAGCACCCATTTATGCATCTGCCAAAAAAGAGCACCCTCAAATTGTTAGATCCGATTCACCATAGTGCACTACGAATAGTAACAGGACACTTCTGCACATCACCTACGTACAGTCTTTATACAGAAGCTAATGAACTACCATTGTTCCTCAGGAGACAACAGTTTACCCTACTGTATGCATACAAGATAAGATCCACAAGAGACCATCTGACTTGGACATCCCTATTCTCACCAAAATGTGAAAATATATATAGGAACCACAAAAGTGCAAACAAGCCCCTAGGAATCAGACTACAAGAGCTACTGACAACGTATGATCTTAACATAGATAATGTTGCAAATCTAGAAGGGCACATAATACCACCATGGATAAACCACTCCACAACTTGTGAACTCTCCACACAAATCTGGAATAAAAATAATTTGTCAGACATCAACTTTCAACAATTGCATGCAGTACATACAACTAAATATATTCCCAACCATGTACCAATATATACAGATGGATCAAAATCAGAGAACCATGTGGGAGCATCAGCAGTATTCCCAGACATTACCCTGGCATGCTAGCTTCCAAAAGAATGCAGTGTCTACACTGCAGAATTAGTAGCAGTTCAAATAGCCCTGGAGCACTTCAGAACCACATATCATTTGAGAACAGTAATATACTCTGGTTCATTAAGTGCAATACAAGCCATACAAACCACAGACAACATAACCCATCCAGTTCTCGTGCAAATTAAACAGATATTGGCCCTGGGTGCCAAGCGTTATAGTGATCAAGTGATTCCCTAAGTGATTTCTAGAGCGTTTTTATGTAAGCTACAGTTATATTCATTTGTAAAAGTTTTCTTACGTTCCCATTAATTATTTGTTAACTTAGTATTACAAATTGTAACTAAGTTACAGAAAAGAAAACCACCTTTCTTTTTTTTCATTACACTAACTTACTAACCTTTACACCTCTTGGTCACTCTAGCGGCACTGCTCCTGCCTCCCCGTGGCGGGGCTGGTAACCTGAGAGAAGAAATCCACTTTCCCTAGGCTGAAAGGAGCAAAGATGGAAAACAGTTCTTTTCCACCTTTAGAGCCATCGAGCTCAAGACTGACTATTCTCAACCAAAGAGGTTGAAAACAACCACACAAGAGGAAATACCAGCATTCCTCATGCTGCACTCTATCAGAGCTGCCTCTGAGTAAATTATCCCCATTCCTTGTCCAAAAATGCACAGTCTGCTGCAGGTTCACCAAAAACAGTAAAGCGGCTCCAGTCTGGGGATCTTCTGGTAGAGACCACGAAATCCCAGCATTCCGAAAAATTATTAAACATGACTACTTTTGGCGGACAACCAATAAAAGTTACTCCCCATGCCACCCTAAACTCCTCGAAGGGAGTAATTGCAGAATGGGACTTGTTAACTGTATCAGAGGAGGAGATAGTTCAAGAGCTACGTGAACAAAAAGTCATACAAGCAAGAAGAATTATGACTCTGAAAGATGGTGTTCTTGTTCCCACTAGGAGCATAATTCTCACTTTCAGCTCTCCCATCCTACCATCATCAGTTAAAGCAGGCTATCTCCATTGCCGTGTCCATCCTTACATCCCGAACCCAATCAGGTGCTACAAGTGCCAAAAATACGGACACTCCCAAACTGCATGCCGAGGTGAGTCAGTATGTCCAATTTGTAGATCGAAGGAGCACAATCAAACTGAATGCACTGCTATGACTTCTCTTTGCCCAAACTGTAAGGGTGATTACCCAGCTTTTTCCAAAAGTTGTGAACTTTGGAAGCAAGGAAAAAAAAATCCAGAAATATAAAGTTGAGAATAAAGTGACATATTCAAAGGCGAGAATGCTAAAAACCGATCCAAAACGTACATATGCAATGGCTGCTAAACAATTTCAATCAATAGGTACACAAACAGATGTTGCCGTTCCCCCAAATATGTCTATCGTTAATTGAGCATGCTCTCTGCCCCCAAACAGTGTCCTTCGCAACAAAAAACCGAACAAGCCTGTAATACTCCAATTACCATTCCAGCTAATGTATCCCCAACAGCAAAACAAAATTTACTGAAACCACCAAATTCAACCAGAATGGATATTGACCAGCACAATGACTCATAAGATGTCATATTAGAACTTCATGCGACTGATGAGATGGACGTAACACGTCTCTACTTTCCAAAGAAAGACAAAGGAAAATTGGATCGATGCAAATAAGTCACAACTAAAAAGCAGTCAGAAACAAAAACAACCAACAAAACTGCTTAATGGAAAGAATCCTTCAATGGAATTGTAGAGGGTTTCGCAGTATAAAAGATGATTTACGTGATCTCATCCACCGTTATGATCCAGCAGGCATATCCCTACAGGAAACTTATTTAAATTCACAAGTGTGTCCTACTATAAAAAATTACTCTATATTGATTCGCCAGCCCGTGGAGGAGTGGTGCTTCTTATAGGAAACAATGTACCATCCAAACATATTGCTCTTCAGACTCCTTTTGAAAAATACAACAGCACCACTCTTACAATAGCATCTATATATATTCCTCCTAATTTCTCATTTTCTTCAGATGACCTAGAAAATCTAATAGACTCCGACGTTACTCCTTTACTTGGAGTAACGTAGGAGTTACTTACTTTCTGCTTACTTGGAGACTTTAATGCTCATCATCCGATGTGGGGATCTCCAACAATTGACAAGAGAGGCAAGTTAATAGAATCCCTTCTGGACTCTTATCAACTTACCCTTTTGAACACTAGTGAACCTACCTATATTCATTTTTCGACAGGATCCATGACTGCAATAGACATGTCAATCTGTTCTCCCTCCATATATAGTATTATGGAGTGGTCTGTTCTTGAAAATCCACTAAACAGTGGTCACCTTCCGATTCTCTGCAAGCTGCAAACACGGGCAAAATCTCCTTCACTACATCGCTCCACTTGGAAATTTCGTAGGGCACACTGGTATGAATATGCATCTCATGTGCAGTTAGACAATAAAATAATCCAATCTCAAACCATAGACAATGCCACAGAACATGTAACTAATCAAATATTATAAGCTGCTACCTCTGCAATACCAAAATCTTTCCTGGGGAAACGGAAACATAGTAATTACTGGTGGAATCAAGATTGCACACACGCCAAACAGTAAAAAAAAAGAGCTTGGAATTTATTTCATAAATTTCCCACAACTACCAATCTAATTAACTTCAAAAGACTGAAAGCCAAGTTCCGCCAAATAAGACGAAAAACAAAGAAAGATGCCTGGATTAGCTTTTCCTCGAGTATAAACAAGGATACAGACAGCAGAATTATCTGGAGGAAAATACAAACGCTTAATGGCAAATATGTTAAGTCCCCAGTACAATACTAAACTGGGAAGGGAAAGAGTTGTCATCCCCGGCAGAAATAGCAAATGCCTTAGTGGAATCATTTGCCAGTATATCAGCAATAGCCTCCTACAAACCTTTCAGCGAATTAGAAAAACTGCAGAGCAGCATAAGATTAATTTTTCCATGATAGTTTCACATTCATATAACCAGCCATTCATAATAACAGAACTTTTTGGAGCGCTCAATAAAACATCAAATAACGCTGCTGGTCCAGTTGGGATCTACTATATAATGTTAAAACAACAGAGCAAAAAGATCATTGTTAAACTATTACAACCGAATATTCTTAGAAAATGCTTACCCAATCTCCTGGTGTCACTCAATAGTTCTAGCCTTTGCAAAGCCCGGAAAGGATTGTACCTTTCCACATAACTATAGGCCAGTTTCACTGACCAATTGTTTAGGCAAAGTCCTGGAAAAAATGGTTCATAGGCGGTTAATATGGTTTCTGGAAACTAATAACTTGCTAAATAGTAATTAGAACGTTTAATTGCCCTGCGAGTAAACAACTTGTTATTAGAATGGGCAAAAAGATCATTGTTAAACTATTACAACTGAATATTCTTAGAAAATGCTTACCCAATCTCCTGGTGTCACTCAATAGTTCTAGCCTTTGCAAAGCCCAGAAAGGATTGTACCTTTCCACATAACTATAGGCCAGTTTCACTGACCAATTGTTTAGGCAAAGTCCTGGAAAAAATGGTTCACAGGCGGTTAATATGGTTTCTGGAAACTAATAACTTGCTAAATAGTAATTAGAACGTTTAATTGCCTGCGAGTAAACAACTTGTTATTAGAATGGGGACTAATTGCGCCTAATCAATACGGATTCACTCCTGGAAGGTCCTGCGAGGACGCCCTTGTTGACTTCATTTCTTCTGTTGAACACTCTAGTTTCAAATATACTCTTGCTATCTTTATTGACTTTGAGGGTGCTTTTGATACCCTTTGGTGGGAAAGTGCCCTTGAACGTTTACGTCATGCTGAATGTTTCCAGCAACTTTATCTTCTGATTAAGAGTTATTTTTCTAACAGATTTATCACCATCAGATCTAAATACAGACAAATTTTGCATCAGGTCTTTCGAGGGTGTCCTCAAGGCTCCATTTTGGGACCACTTTTCTGGAACTTTGTTTTGCAAGGTTGGATTACCCGAACCTTTGACAACGTGAAGATCATGGCATATGCAGATGATTTGATAGTCCTTGTTAGTAGCAATTCAAGATCTTCAATCGAAATATCCGCTGAGAAAGTTTTATCCGATATTTAACAATGGACAGTTGAAAATAAGTTAAAAATTAGTTCTACCAAGACAAATTATGATCCTTGGCTCTAAATTGGATGTTCGCTGACCACCAAGAGTTAAAATAAACAATACACAAATACCTCTAGTAATGGAAATTAAACTTTCGGGAATAACTATTGATAGCAAGTTAAATTTTCTCCCACATTTATCCAATCTACGAATTAAAATCAGAAATTTCACCGCCGCTCTTGTCAGAGTTTCTAGAACTGAGTGGGGTATTTCTAGAAGATCTTTAAGAATCTACTATAAGTCTGTGTTTCTCCCTATGCTGGTGGTGCTTGGTTCCATAGGGTGCGGACTGTACAATTTGAGTCAAAATTGATGACAATCCAGCGTACAATGTTACTTTGTATTTTGAAGATTCTGTCGAACAGTTTAAACACCTGCTTTGCAGGTTTTAGCTGGAACGTTACCACACGATCTCTATGTAATTTTCAGAGGCTTATGTTATTGCTTGAAATGTCAGATTCCCACTCAGATCCTTGGAATTTCTATTAACACTCAAGTCGATGTTAAAGCTGAATGACAAAGAATTTGGCAAGGGTTAATCAATTTGTGGCAGAGTAGGTGGGATGGCACAACACTGGGCAGTGTAACACGTAAGTTTTTTCCTGAAGTTGATTCTCTTATGGATAAAAAATCTACAGTCTGGTTTAGCCTTGACCTGTTTACCTCCTATTTGTTATCAGGACATGGATCATTAAATAAGAAACTGTTTAAATTTCACTTTTACGGAACTCTGTCATTGTGGTGGTGTGGAAGATTGGCAGCACGTGTTGTACTCTTGTCCGTCATACAATGAATTTCGGGTAAATCTGCAGAATGCAATTCCCAACTTTTCATCAGGATTGGAACCTAATTTTGTATCACATGCCACCAGTTACCGCGCCGTTCAGAATTTTGCTAAGGCAGCCTTCAATAAAAGGCTTGCAATGACTGCACTTGCGAATGTTTCAAATTCAGCTCAAGACTCTTCACCTTCACTGCAATGACGTCCATTTTCTCAACAAGATCTACAATTTTGGTCTTATACTGTGTGTGTTTTTTTTTTTTTTTTTTTGCAACTCTACAAGTGTCCTACAACTACAACTCGGTTTAACGATGAAAATTCCTGTGCTCCTGAAATTGCTTGGCTGGCTGTTAACTGACTATGACTTTGCTACTGATGACTGCAGGACTTACTGGATGTCACATTTAACCTAAGCTGTTTATAAGGTTTGTGCCTGCTTCTGGACTAAAATGCTTGTGTAAAGTTTTGTCGGTTGAATGGTACTAGTCTAGGGATTTTTTTTTTTTTTTTTTTGGGATTATTATCCTTAATTATTTTCTTTGACCTTGTATATAACCTTTAATTTTTTTTGATATTTATGTTAATTTTTAAAATTTAAAAATTTAACGAGATTACTTGCATTGTTTACTTTGAAACCTCAAAGTATCATCTGTTTACCTCAATCTGTTGAGGTTAATCTTGTGTACAGTATTTAATTTTTGTATAGTTGTATAAGGTTTTTTTTTTTTTTCCCTCACTATTTTTGGCTAGAGTCATTGGCTCGAACTTTATTGGGCTCTTGGTGTCACTCTCTTCTGCTGCTGCCGGTTGGTAGCCCCTTGTCTGCCTTCCCGTGGTGGTGGCACGTTTCCAACTTGATGATTCCGGGTAGCCAAACAGCCAGTTCATTTCTGCAGAGTCCTGTACCTTAAAAGTGAAACGAGGCAGAGATGAACTAATGTTTCAGGTGCCGCCCTACACAAATACATACATACATACATACATATTGGTAACTCTTTAGGAGGTTTCCGTATCAGCTAGTGTATAATCTTGCTACCTCTACTCTGCCAGATAGTGACTGGAGGGAGTCCGAGTAGTGTGTATGTGGGGGGCATTGTTGAGGCCATGTTATGTCAAGGATCTGGGTATATTCTTACAATGTTAGTGAAATAATAAGAGGAGTTTACCTCAATATAGTGCGTAGAACACTTCCGTATGATACCCTCCAGAAATTAAAACGGAAAAAACGAAAAAATTGACAACTTACCGGTACATTAGAGTAAAATATAAATAATTAAATAATCAATTTAACACAATTCAAATCAATTTAAAACAATTAAAAATCAATTTAAAGCAATTAAAAAAATCTAACGAAAATATTCAAAACAATTTTCCTTCCTGAAGCTGACAATGCTTTTCGACCGTATGTCGTGATCACAGGAATGAAAATTACCGAATCAGGTTAAACCTGATACTTAAATAGAGATTATTTGTCTTCGGGCATGCGCGTAAAGGTCCACGCATCGGAGATCAAATATGGCCGCCGAACATTAACAGAATTCTCGTGTAATTTAATTTCAACGGTTTCTGCAATTAATAGTCGCATATAATTACGTTGAACGTTAAGTATTTTGGCTTCGTTAAATAAAAAAGTATGTTTTTCGTTCATGGCATGAAAGGCTAATTCTGACGCTGCTGAACGAGAAGCACGAACTGAGGCTTCATGTTGATTTACATGAATATTAAGAGAAAATCGGGTCGAACCTTGATAAGACGAGTCGCAATCACCGCAAGAAATGTATACCAGATCATTAATTTGTGTTGCGAACGCTGAAAGAACCGAGCGATTGTTCAGCATAGTGTGTAACTTCCGTATTGGCCTAGCTACAATTTTAAATTTGGTATCTTTAAAGAATCTGTTAAGCTGTTTGTGCCACTGTTCAACATATGGGACAGAAATAAAGTATTTTTTGATATTACTATTGTTGATTGGTGTAGTATTTTGTATCCTATCCTTAGCTTGTACCCTAATTCGGTTTATTGTGATAATGGAATAACCCCTGTTTAAGAATCTGCTAGTTAATATTTGTATTTCTGAGTCCAAAGCAGATTCCGTCGTTGAATATTTATAGGCATTAAGAAATTGATTAAAGATAATCGATCTTTTGTAGGTGAATGGGTGATAGCTATTATAATGTAGAAGCATACCGGTGTTTGTAGGTTTTCGGTAGATGCTAAATTGTATTTTATTCGAGTCCCGGGTAAGCGAGAAATTTAGAAAGTTTAATGACTTTGTATTCGTATCCTCCCTTTTCAATGTAAATTTGAGTCTAGAATGAATATTATTAAACGAATGTAAAATGTCTTGGATAGTATTACTATCGGTAATAACTAGAACATCGTCTAAATACCTCCCATAGTATGTGATACGGGTTCGAAAAGGTGTCAAATGTATCTGCTCAATCGTTGAGAGATAGATCTCTGACATTAAGCCACTCAGGCTCAAACCCATTGGTAATCCAAAAATTTGTTTGTACACCTTGTCTCGAAAGGTGATGTAGTTAGCCTCAACTAACAGTTTAATTAAGTGAAAAATTTGTTGTCGATTTTGTTCATTTTTTCTGTTTTAATTTCTGGAGGGTATCATACGGAAGTGTTCTACGCACTATATTGAGGTAAACTCCTCTTATTATTTCACTAATATTATTATCAACGTAGAACATATTGAGTAGTACAACTCTGATTCATACGATTCTTACAATGTGTACGCCATATCCAAAAATTTCATTTCTTCATACAGCATGTCCCCCCCCCTCCACTTTTTCTTACTATACACCATGAATAGTCAAACTAATAGAGTAAGCTTATTTGTGAAAGATCTAAACCTCCCAAACACTTCCTAGTTCATTTCACAAATATACATGGTCTCAATTCTAATCTCAGCGATGTCCATTTCCATTTGCAGTCTGCCAAACCCCATGTACTTTTTCTGACAGAATCTCAGTTATCAGTTAATTCAACTACTGCTCATCTCAGTTGCCCAAACTATTTGCTCTATGATTCCTTTCCCCTCAAAGGTGGTACTTGTGTATATGTCTGTTCAGATATTCCCTGTCGGAGACTTGGTAATTTCGAATCCCCTCTTTTCGATCTTCTCTGTCTTAAAATCTCTACCTCATTGTGTCAAATTCATTTGTTGTCTCTACCATTACCCCAACTCCACTAATCACTTGTATCTCTTTGACTTCCTCTCTTTGCAACTTGACTTTCTCCAGTCCAACTTCCCTAACAGTGAGGTAATTTTCCTTGGTGATTTTAATATTCACAACTCCAGCTGATTTCCGTTTTCTAGTCACACCGACCAAGCTGGTTGAGATGCTGAGGCTTTTGCAATTACTAATGACTTTGCACAGATTGTTCGTTTACCTACAAGAATACCAGACAGTTCTAACCATACAGCCAACACGCTTGATCTTTTTCTCACAAACAACCCTTCTAAGTACATGGTTGAAGTGAATGGTCCTTTACGCACCTCAGATCACAACTTGGTGATTGTCTCTTCTCCAATGGAACCTTTATCTCATGGCTATTCTCAGCCTTGTATTGTTCTCGCAGGTCATCCCATTTTGCATTACAAGAATGCAAAATGGGATGAGCATGACCTGCGAGATTTCTTTTCCTTGGTCGGATTACTTCAAAACTTCTGATGTCAAATTTTTCGCAGATTGTGTCAGTGAAATTATTCTTGTAGGAATGGAATATTTTATTCCACACACTGCTTTAAAATCTCGTCCTTTATCTAAACCTTAGTTTTCCAATAAATGTGCTAAAGCTGTTCAAGAGAAGAACGTTGCATATCATAATTGGCTTGTTTCCAATTCTTCAGTTTCATTTTCTGCCTACACCAAAGCTCGCAACAATTGTAAAGCAGTTATTAATCAGTCCAGACTAGATTTTGAACAGGCTAAGAGTAGAAAACTTGCTCATTGCCCTAATGGTAGCCGAGCATTCTGGTCTCTTGCCAAAGCTATTGGCTGCAACTTTTGCACAGCTCTACTCCCACTTATGTCAAAACCAGATGGTTCTGTTGTCACTTCATGCAGGATAAAGCTGACCTGCTAGCATCCCATTTTTCTTCCAACTCGTATTAATGATCTTGGTAAAACACCTCCCACTATTCCCAACATGCTCCATTCAATGCCTCCTGTGGTCTTCCATCAAAACGATGTCAGAAGGATTTTGATGAATCCTGATGCTAAGAAAACTCCAGATCCTGATGTTATTTCTCCACTAGTTCTCAAAACCTGTGCACCTGAATTTAATCCTGTTCTTTGCTGCCTTTTTTTCACTTTCTTATTCCAAAGGTGTTTTTCCTTCTGCTTGGAAATTTGCTCGTATCCAAACAGTTGCTAAAAAGGGTGACAAATCACTCCCATCCAATTATCGTCCCATTGCAATTACTTCTACTCTTTCTAAAGTAATGGAGAAATCAATTAACTGCCAACTCTTAAACTGCCTAGAAACCTTCTGTCTGATCAATGATCGCCAGTATGGATTCCGTCAGTGTTGATCCACTGGTGATATTCTGGCTTATGTTTTACCCATTTATGAACAAATTCAATGGAAAAGTTTGGTGAAACACAAGTAGTTGCTCTTGACATCTCAAAGGCTTTCGATCGTGTTTTCCATAAAGGTTTTCTAAACAAGCTTCCATCTTATGGTTTGCCAACTGTTTTTAGTAATTGGTTATCCAGTTTTCTCACTGATCGCTCACTGAGGGTGATGGTAGATGGCTCTCTGTCTTCTAACTTCTCCACTAATGCCGGTGTCCCCAAGATTCAGTTCTTTCCTCCACTCTTTTCCTCTTGTATATTAATGACCTTCTTCCATTGACTGGACATCCTATCCATAGTTTTGCCGATGATAGCACATTGCATTTCATTTTCCATTTTGAGAAACCTTGCCCTGCTCAAGCAGTTTCAACTTCTTGAATATCTGCTACCAATTCCTTAAATGCCGATCTCCAGATAATTCTCCAGTGGGGCAAAGACAACTTAGTTGATTTCAAACCTTCTAAAACTCAGTCTTGTCTTATACTCGCAAAAAGGATTCTTCTACTCCTATGCTTATCTTTGGTGGTACTCTGATTTGTAGGCAAAATGATGTATCTCTTTTGGGGATTACCCTGACTTCTAATCTCTCTTGGCACAAGCACATTACACACATTGCTTCCTCTGCATCTAAAAAACTTGGTTTTCTCTTTCGCTCTCGGCGTTACTTTTCTTCCAAACAGCTGCTCACTCTGTATAAATCGCAAATCCGCCCTACCATGGAATATTGTTCCCACATCTGGGGCGGTGGTCCCAAAACCTCTCTCAGACTTCTAGATTCCATTCAGAAGAGGGCAGTTAGGTTAATTAATGACTCCTCTCTAACAGAATCTCTCCACTTGCAGTCTCATAGAGGTACCGTTTCTGCTGTATGCCTTTTCTACAGATACTTCCATGGGCACTGTTCTTCTGAATGCTTCTATAATTCCCGCTCTCTCTTTCAAAACAGTCGAACATGTGCTGCCACCAGTCAACATCCATTTACTGTCCAACTTCAAACTCACAGAACCAACTTTTCATCTTCCTCGTTTATTCATTCAACTGCCATTTTCTGGAACAACCTTCCTTCATACGCATTTCCTGAAAATTATAGTCTACAGAAGTTCAAGTCTAATGTTAACAAATATCTTCTTTCATCTTCTCAACCTTCTCAACCTCCAATCCAAACACAGTACTAAAGGTTCTAATACCTCTCATGTTTGGGGTTTTCATTATAAAAAAAAAAAAAAAAAAAAAAAAAGGTGTTTGATTGCTCAAGCTTCCATCTGTCGTTGTGGAAGTTGACAGCTTAAATAAATTCAAGGAAGAATTTATTCTAGACACTTTCGGAGTGAATGGTTGGGTGAAATGGGGAAAGTTGTTTTTTTTTTTTTTTTTTGACTGATACTGTATAAGCTTGCTTTCTTGCATCATATTCTAAATAGATCTGTGGAAGTTTGCTTTCACTCAAGAAGTTTTTGATTGCTGGAAACAACTTCCATCCGTTGTTGTGGAAGTGGATAGTTTGAATAAATCCAAAAAAGAACTAGACAAATTATTGTAGGGTATGAATAGGTGAAATGGAAACGTTTTTTTTTTTTTGTTTTTTGCTGATGCTGTGTAAACTTACATTCTTGCATCACTTTTCACTACAAATACTAATAGGATATTAAAGTTCAAAATAAAATATGATGTAATATGCAAATTTATTGATGCAAATTTACAGAAATTTTGACTTTACAAGTAACAAGATTTTTGCAGGTGATTCATTGAAATCTCCATGCTTAAGATTACATGTCCATCGATTAAAAATTAATAGTTATGTTTTGAAGAATTACTAACATTACTCATGCATGGCATAAGCAAAATCAGTTATAACATTCACAGACTATAGTTTACTGAAAACACAATTAGTACTAATTGTGTTTTTTTTTTTTTTTTCCCTTGTTCTTTAACCAACAGAAGTTTCCTTTAGTTTTGTAGTGTAACAAGCAAATGTTTTCCTCTCTTTTCTCAAACCCCCAGCTCACAAGAAAGATGCAGAACTAAACTGTTACCCTAAACTTTATCATTTTGGCTAACTTCAATTGAAAGGAAATATTTTATTAATATCTATTTATAAATTATGATGGATCTTCCTTTTGCAAAACCAAGTAATGTTTGAGGCGTTAAAAATTGATCAGTTGAATGATAATGAATTTATGATGGATTTATTTGTTGAACAAAACAAATTTCTGCACTGTTCACCAAATTCTCCCTTTAATTTTCTTTCCCTTTTTTTTTTTAATAATATTTTTGAAAGCAGGAACGCTCACCTTTTTTTAGGGTCCGTAGTTTAACGAAGGACTCTTATAATGTCACTCAGTTGTCTGTCTGTCACAGCATTGTATCTCTGGAACTACTCAACCTATTGACTTGAAATTTTGCATGGGTTTGTACATCATGTGGGCCAACGTAATGACATGGGGGGGGTAAATGCGAGGGTAACAAAAATGTTGTTGACAACCTATAGCTTATTATACACTGTTGGAAAGAGCTCAACGAGTAGGTTTAAAATATAATTTTAAAATATTTTTAAAATTAAAAATGGCGGCGCCAGACAGGAAAGTGTAATTTTTGTGTCCCCCCAATCTATTTCTGTCGCTAATGGAGCCAAAAATTTAAAAATCACATTAGCTATGAGTTATTTGATGCTTATCAAGGGAAAACTATTCCGATTGAAATCTATTATTTACTTTTTTGTGTTAAAATTTAAAAAAAAACAATTTTTTATTGCACTTTGATAGCGTGCTTCTTTGTACTAAGTAATTCTCCTTTTGGTGACAAAAAGGTTGCTAAATAGTTAGTTAATAATTCTATAAAGGTCATTTATAAATTTTGCAACGAGAAGTATTTTTTAACAATTTTCAAAGCTGTAGTTGTCCCAGCAAGGAGGTACTCAGAGAGCCAGTGTTGAGGTGGTGATGGTGGGGAGGTGCCTGTGGAGTCTTGCACTGCTCTCACCTGCCAGTTGCTTCTCTGGGAAGAACTTCAAGTTGCTTCTCCCACCCTTGTCATTCACAACAACTGGAAAGACTCAAATAGACAACATTTTCGTTAGTTCCTCAGTTTTAGGCCAAGTTGGGGTACTAGAAACTCTTTTCAGTTACCATAAAGCTCTCTATTTGAGATACCACACCGACCATTCGTGACTATGGACCCTTCTTTTATTGGCAGTAAAAAAAAAAAAAAAAAAAAATTGTGCTTTCTTTAAATTGCTAAGTACTTCTACTATTATGGCTTAATCAAACTTCAAATCCCTATTTAAAAATTCCCACATATTGTTCATTTGACATTATGCTCTCTGTAGACATTCCAATTTTATTTATCACTGTCAAACTTACTCATGCTCATGTTCCATAGCATTAACCAAACAAAAAGTAGGAAGAATCAGAAATTACTGATCTGAGGGTACAGTTATTAAAGTTGAGTTACTCTCACTAACGTTGTATGATGCAGAATGTGGTTAGGGCACAAACAGGAATATGAATAAAAGACAAAGTTACAAGTTTAATTACATAATATTTATAAGCACAGCTGAGGATATACAAAAGGATGTATTAAATCAAGTAAATGATTTTGTAAAATGATAATGCTTCTATACCTCAAAAAGAATGTAACTAAAGTTCAGTCTCCTACAAATTTATTTTGTAGGAGACTGAACCATTAATAATACCTGTGGTCCTTTTGATATGACAAATTTTAGGGAACTGCTAATTTCACTATGCTGTAGAAGACAACGTGCTTTTCTAGCTGCCTGCTTACATTGCATGGTAAATTTCATATCTGATTTTATTATATTCCTCTAATACCTTTTCTTTCTGAACCACTTTTAACTGCTCTGTCCGTAGCTTGTAATGCCTGGATTTCTGTTCCTCAGGTGGAAAACTTTACATTTAGAGTAATCAAACTTTAGTTATTATTTTTACACAGAGCTGAGTGTGCAGTAGCACCTAAACTGTTGTGATAATTAAGTTTCTGATAGTGGAATAGTGAGTATCTATGCACTGGATCAGAAAAGTCGATGACATTTTTGTTTTTGATTTCCAGTTAAATAATGGACTTCGCAGAGACAATGAGTATATGCCTTACTCATATATGATGAGGGAAGTACAATGCCGAAAAGCAATATTAGGCATGTTTGGTAATTGTCAGACTTTTAAAGGAGCAGTTTTAAGATTACAGTAATGCTTTGCCAACTATAGATTTGAAATCACTGTTTTCACTGTGGTTCTAGCCCATGTGAAGTTAACACAGTGCTGTTCTGTATTCTCTCTATTTTGTAAACTCATTTGACATTCTGTGTCCATCCTTGAGTGTAAACAGAAGATATATTTATTTATATATATATTTTTTGTTACTTAGGGGCTGCTACAAGTAAGTAGAGCAGAGGGTTGGAATCCTTGTCTGTTTTGTTGTTATCTATAACTATATTATCTAGTAATCATTTTTTTTCTTTCTTTTTTTTCTTATGGATGTTTGCATATAATAAATCTGTTCTCTTACAGATTTGGATATATTACCAATACAAAAATAAAATTTATTATAATTGTGGAGTTATCATATCCTACTCTTCGGGATAATGAAATACGTCAGGTAAGTTTCTGTTATTGTAATTTTCTTCAAACTTTTTCTTAAATAGCTCCTAATATTTGCTTAATCCATATTCTACAGTTGATATTCAAAAACTGTTACGAGAAGTATTTATGACAGCCCATATTTTTTTTATGACAGCCCATAGCTGCTCTCTTTTTCCATTATGAGCCCTTTAAGTGACGATCATCTCATTTAGTGAAAGTTAAAGCCAAATAAAACATGAAGAATATATTATATTTATAAAGATTAAGAAATGCCAATAGCTAACCTGAAGAAATGAATGTAAACAGTGAGAATCTTTAGTTAACTGAATTTATATCAGCTACACTGCTATAAGATTTAACTAATAAGATAAATAATAGGACTGAATTAGTAATAATAGCAGTGGACTTAAAATGCCTGAATAGGAAATAAAGTAATACCATGAATTTGTTGATGGTTTAATGAACACAGAGAACGCCAAAATGGAAATGAATTATTACAATTCTGTATGGATTATGAATATAGAATTAACAATATTTTTTTTGAACATAAAGAATAATATAAAATATCATAGTCAACTAAATAGAGGCAGTAAATCCATAATCGATTATATAATCACTAATACAAATATAAAACCAAAAACTATATAGGATATAAAAGCAATACCATCAGTAGATATTAGAAGTGATCATAAATTAGTAGTGGGAATATTCAAATTTAAAGAATTCTTTAAGAAAAGGCAAAATTAAAAGAGACAGAAAAAAAAATTCAGGATTGACTTATTACCAGATGAAAGTATTTGAAGTTTATATAGAAACAGAATAAGAGAATATTTAGAATTAAAAGAAATGGAATATGAAAATCAGAAAAAAAAAATGAATAAACACTATGGTATACAGAAGTAAAATACTTGGCTAAGATCAAAGCTAAAGCATTTCAGAAACATTAATCAAATAAAATAGATTATCAAGAATGTAAGGAGATGTGAAATAAAATCAATGTGGAGATAAGAAAAATAAAACAAGACTACTGGCATAGGTTTTCAAAAGAATTAGAATGTGTTTTTTATGAAGCAAGAAAAAAATTTGGTGAATAAGATTTACTCAAAGAAAGCATTGCATCAGTGTGTCAAAATAATCAATATTCAGTTACATGGGTAAATTAATGAAAAAAAAAAATAAAGGTATTTCAGTTAATACATCAGGGTGTGTCTCGTTTATTTTTAGGTTTAGGCTATTTGTCTGGACCTTTTTTTGTTATATTTGGGCTGACATTTTTGAATTTTATGTTTAAATTTAGATTAAGTATTAACGTTTAGATTTTATGATTTCTAAATCTAAATATTGCTTTCCTATCTGCTTTTTTTTTTTTTTTTCCCTCTCAGTGGGAAAGTTTTTTCCCTTTGGTTTAACTAAAAAACAGTGTACTTCTGAAACAAATGTAAACCATTTTATTAGAAGCTAAACACAAATGCAGCAGTTGTATGTGATGGTCACTTTTTGATAGGTTCATTTAGCTGTGTAAAACAGCTTGTAAAAGAACAGTTGTGTCTTATCTTCTCTTGCAAATAATAATAAAACAAATAACATTCAAGAGTTATTTTTAAAACATTCTGTCGTGGAATGCAGCAATTTCATGAAATAGAAGTTTTAGGGAAAAAAAAATGTGCAATAATAAATTCATTATCAGCAATTAAAAAAAAGATAAACAAAATGGATATTTCTGTGCTTAACTTTGCGATTTTGGCCCTTTGTTATCAGAGATCAATTATCAGTGACTTCAACATTGTATGGCTGCTGCTATTATTTTTACAAATGAAAGGTAAAAATGTGACTAAAAACAATAGCAACAGATTCAAATAATTTTAATCTTATAAAAAGCAGCAGATAAAAAAAACCAAAAAAAAAAAAAAAAAAACCCAGCAGATACACACCCTTAAATGATATAGTTTTGAAAGCAAGTGTAAACCACAGTAACAAAATAAAGAACCATAGCAATGATTTAAATGTGGGGTTTTCGGTTCCAACATCCCACGAATTGCCACATTCTTGCCGGTCCACTGGGAATGACAAATACCTTGCAATACAGAATTTTATACAAATATGAACATGAATGGAACCCTTCAGTTGGCCAGCAAAATCCACAATATGCACTGGAGCATGATAAAAGCATGAAATTTGAAATTTACATCTCACAGTGTTGGCCAAGTCATATAAACTGATTGAAGAGTGCAGTGAAATTCATTATAAGTACAACTTCTTTCTGTTTTTTTGCATGCAGATTTGTAAAATCATGTGAAAGCATGTTTTCCAAAACAATTTATGCAGGATGGTATTACTATATGGAGAAGGCAGCCAAAATGCTAGCAACAGCAAGATTTTCTGAGAGATATCCTCATAGGCTGCAAATATCACATATCACAATTATGCATATTGTGAATCGCTTTATGCTAACTGTAAGCATGATGCATAAAAAAAAGGATACAAATGTGTACTGAATTTGGAACATGTTCACAAAAATGATGTTTTGACTTGCTTCCTGTCTTATCCAACTAGCATTGTCTGGGAGGCTTCTTCCATGTGGCATCAAGTGCACACAGATTTGGAGAATTCTTGAAGGAACAAACTGCATCCCTCTCATTTGTTTATACAAGGTTTACATTAAAGGTGATGACACAAAACGTTAGGAGTTTGTAATTTACTGTTAATCAAAGAAGAAGAAAATCCTAGTTTCCTTAGCAATGTCCTGTGGAGTGACAAGGCCACCTTCACTCAAGATAGCTTCACCAACAGGCATAGTTCCTGCTATGAGGTCTTATCTCTCAAAATCCATATTGTTACAGGAGTACTTGCCATCAGGTGAGATGATCTCTCAATGTGTTTTTGGCATATGGGGAGATGGTGTTGTTGGCTCAGATTTCTTGATGGTATGGTGACTGAGGAGATATATTATGGATTTGACTGTTTAGAAAGTTCTGTAAATATGGAAACCCAACAATATCTTTGTTTCCAGAATGATGGCATCCCACTGCACAAAATTGTATTACAACAGTGGGTACAATGCATATCTAAAGGTCAGTGTATAGGATATGGGGATGTGTCTTGGCCACCATGTTCTGCGATCTCAACCCCTTAGACGTTTTCTTTCAGGGTTTTGTTAAAGTGTACTGAACACCCACTGATAATTCAGACATACCTCCAAAGGCAAATATGTAATGTGCATGCTGAAATAAAGAGTGTTAACTATAATTTAATATGTAGGTTACAAGGTTGTATTGTGGTTGAGGGAGAGCACATTGAGTTTGTGATTAACATTTTAGAAAAAGCACGTTGGCTTTTCAAAACTACACTGCCTACAGTCTCTCATATAAACAATATAGAATACTGTAAATTGTGTGTGTGTGTGTGTGTGTCTTGTTTTGTTATAAGATTAATATTATTTAAATCTACAATTGTTGTTTTTAGTTACATTGTTATCTTTCATTTGTGGAAATAATAGCAACAGCCATAAGATGTTGAAGTTACTGATAACTACTCTTTGAAAATAAACAGCCAAAATTGCAAAGTTAAGCACCGAAATATACATTCCCATATCATTTATCCCTTTTTTTTTCTTAATTCTTGATAATAAATTTATTATTGCACATTTGTTTCTTTTCCCCCCTTTAACTTCAATTTCACGAATTGAAGTTCAAGGAAAAAAAAAGAAATTGCCAATTTTCCACCCCAGAATTTTTTTTTAAATAATTTTTTTGAATGTTATTTGTTTTGTCATTATTTTCAAGAGGAGACATGATGCATAATTTCCCTTATACAACTAGCTGTTCGGCACAGCTAAATGCACCCATCAAAAAGTGACCATTACATTGCATTAGCTTTTTCCTTCAAATAAAATGGTATGTTTGTTTCAGAAGTGTGTCGATAATGTTTTTAGATTAAACCAAGGATGGGGAAAAACTTTCCCATTGAAAAAAAAAGCAGTTGATTAGACAACATTTAAATTTAGAAATTGTAAAATATAAATGACAATACTTAGTCCAACTTAAATATCAAATTCAAATATTTCAGCTGAAATATGAAAAAAAAAGGGTCCTGATGACCAATAGCCTAAACCTAAAAATAAACAAGATAGACCCCCAGTGCATTTTAATTGAAATATCCTGTTTTTATGAGCAAAAGGCAGCAAATATTAGAAAATAAAGAAAATAACATTATTGAAGAAGATGCAGAATTAAATGTGGAAGAAGTCAAATAGGAAAATTAAAAAAATAAGAAAAGTGTGCAGGTATAAGTAAAATAAATAATGAGTTACTAAAATATGGAGGAGAAAAGTTAACCGTAGAATTAATGAAATATCGAAACAGAATTTTAAAGGAAAAAACATACCAAGTGATTGGTAGAAAAAAACAATTGATATCACTATATAAAAAGGATTTAAGCAATTGCCATTATAAGGGTATTGATTTATTTTTATTTTTTTTTCTTTAAAGATTCGTTTCAATATTCCATTAATTCTATAGTTAACTTTTCTTCTTCATATTTTAGTAACTCATTATTTACTTCACATATACTTGCACTTTCTTATTTTTTAATTTTCCTATTTATTTCTTTAACTTCTTCCACATTTAATTCTGCATCCTCTTCAATAATGTTATTTTCTTTATTTTCTACTATGTGCAGATTTTGCTCGTATGTGCAGGATATTTCAATTAAAATGAATAAAAGATGTAATTGAAACCACAAAGTTCCTCAATGATTAATAGAGATATTTAGAAATATATATACAGACAATAAGTGCATAATCAAAACAGATCAAGGAAATTAGAAGAAATAGAAATAATTAAAGGAATAAGACAGAGACTCAATGAGTTCTACTCTTTATTTAGTCTGATAATAGATAAATAAATATCAGTTTATTAGTCAGTGTATCATATACAATATAACCAACAAACTCTGGGTATCACACAGGCCAGAGGGATATACATAAAGAGCAAAATATTACATTTATTATAAATAAAGAAAAATAGCAAATTAATTCTAGAAGAATGCTATGGAAAACATAACTTAACATAACATAACAACATAGCATAGCCTTCAAAATGAAATTGCATTTTACAGGCAACATTCCAAAAATATAATACAAGTTATAATAGTATAGTACACTTCAAGATAACACCAAGTAAAGGATAGCTACAATGCAGCTATAAGGTTGTAAAAAACTCAGAAGAGAAGATACAGTGAAATATACAGTGAGAAGCTTCAAGATATTATTCTTATAGTTTTTTTCTCAATACATAAGGTAACTCAATTTTCAGCTTACTTATCAGCTTACTGGGGGATATGGGAAGAATCTTTCAAGGGAGTGAATCCTATTGCATAATGGAATTACTTTGGGTTTTTTGCTTGTAATTTTGTAGGAGGGGGGAGTGGATGTGCTATGTAATCTTGTTCCACAATGAAGGGATATCCCACTCATAATAACTGCAAAGCAACACACCAACTGTCTAAAACTGAAATGTTATTAAAATAATAATAATAAGACTGGATCAAATTTTGCAAAAATAAAAGATAAAAATAAACTGATGTACAATTAACAGTGATAAAATGATAGATAAAAATAAAATATGAAATTACACTATATGGAATTAAAAGCGATAAAAACAACCACAGCTTTCAGAGGCAACTGCCTCCTTTATCAACAGTAAGACTTAACTCTTGATCATGATACAACCTTAAATAATCACAGGATCATGGCTCGCAGCACGTGTTATTGTAGGAGCATGGGCATTTTATGTTTACAAAATTTGATCCGGTCTTATTATTATTTTAATAAAGTTTGTAGCCAGCTGGTGTGTTGCTTTGCAGTTATTATGAGTCAGAATTTTCCCTACTCCAAAGGCCTATTTGAAGAAGGGATATCCCAGTTTGAGATGTATAGTTAAAAACAAAGAATTCTTCAGCCTTGCTTGAATGACCTTGCAATGAAGTTATATTCAAGGTTTCAACAAATTTCTGTTCTCTGTCTGCTACTGGTGTAATCAAATCCAGACTTGACATTAACACACTTAATTATAATATATGTTACTGACTGGATGC
This sequence comes from Mastigoproctus giganteus, assembly GCF_048544385.1. Classification (NCBI taxonomy): domain Eukaryota; kingdom Metazoa; phylum Arthropoda; class Arachnida; order Uropygi; family Thelyphonidae; genus Mastigoproctus; species Mastigoproctus giganteus. Next base: position 96,063,275 of record NC_143583.1, on the reverse strand, counting down.
TATTCAGATTAGAGTGAGAAGTAGCAGACTAAATCTCAACATTTATAACAGGTGAATGGGAGGGAAACGTTCTGGAATGTACTCCCAGTGTGCCCGTTGGGCTGCTTAGGTTATAAATAATTTAAAAAAAAATGTACTGTATAATTTTACATGCTAAATTTTAATTTAGCATGTAAAAAAAAAGCTTTTCAAAATAAAAATTATTGGTGAATTTTTATTGTGAAAAAGACTTTCAGTTTCAACAGAAATAGGAAGAGTCAAAAAAAATTTGCAATGTAATTGAGTACTTGGAACTGTATTTATATAAATTTTATTTGCATATTACTTTTAACAACTACATTCACAAACTGATTTTGGTTAGAATCTGTTTTTGCGATACCAACTCTTCAAAAACTTGGCTGCCATTTATAGCACTTTCACTCAAAGCCACAAATGTTAATTTTGTATGCTTTACCGCAATGTCATTTAAGATCTTCAAATATAACTGTAAAGATTTTATTATAGAAGAAGGGGCATTAACAATTTATTGACATAACAGCATTAGTAGAGGCATATGATGCAAGAAAGCAAGCTTATGCGGCATCAGCCAAAAAAAAAAAAAAAAACAAAACCCACTACCATTTCACCCCTCCATTCGTTCGAAATACCTGTCCAGCTGAGCCTTAAATTTATTTAAGCTATCAACTTCCACAACAAGGGATGGAAGCCTGTTCCACCAACCAACTACCTGCTGGCTGAAGGCAAATTTCTGCACATCTATCCTATATCTATCTTTCCTCAATTTGAATTTATACCTTCTCAGGTGATTATTCTGAGCAAGAGGAAGAATCCCATTGGCATTGAGCATGCTCAAACCATTCAAGGTTTTATACACCTCTATCAGATCACCTCGCCGGTGATCTGATAGAGGTGTATGATATGATATTGATATGAGGCCACCAGACCTGTATACAGTACTCAAGGTGTGGCCTGACCATTGCCTTATACAAGGGAATAATCACCTCCTTATGCTTGCTAGAAAAATTCCTGTATATCATTGACAAGACACCATGAGCTACTCTTGCAGCCCATCTGCATTGCTCAGAGAACTTCATATCTGCCTGCACAATTATCCCCAGGTCCTTTTCATTCTCTACCACTGTCAGTGTAGTATCACAGAGTTTGATACGTTGCTCAGGGGTTACTGTTTCCCATATTTAGTACTTTAGATTTGTCAATGTTAAACTTCATTTGCCACCTCTCAGCCCATCTGCTCAACCTTTCCAGTTGTTGCAGCAGCATAGCGTCAGTAGTGTCCTTAACAACCCTGCCAACCTTTGTATCGTCTGCAAACTTGGACATTAAGCTTGATATACCATCATCAATATCATTTATAAATACAGAAAACAATGGATCCAACACTGAACCCTGAGGAACTCCACTAATAACATTAGTCCACGATGAGCAGTGTCCATTGATTACCACTCTCTGTCTTCTCCCCCTCAACCATCCCTTTGTCCATAGCAGCAATTTTCCTCCAATGCCACACTGCTCCAGTTTGTGCAGCAGTCTTCCATGTGCAACAGTATCAAAAGCCTTTCTAAGAACCAAATATATAATATCAAAGTTATTCCCTGCGTCCAGTTCTTTTGTGACTGCATCATAGTATCCAATAAAATTGGTCAGGCAAGACTTTCCCTTAACAAAACCATGCTGTGTCTGAGCTATAACTGAAGTCTTGTCTAGATGATCCTGCAGTGCTTCTTTAACCAGTGCCTCCATTAATTTTCCTGGAACCGAAGTTAAACTAACAGGTCTATAATTACTTGTGTCAGCCTTTGATCCTCCTTTGTGAATTGGGGTTACATTTGCACATCTCCAGTCCATGAGTACCTCCCCTGAGTCCAAAGAAGCTCTCATAATTATGGCTAGGGGTTTGCTTACTTCCTTTGCTGCCTCCTTTAATATAACTGGATAGATCCCATCCACCCTGAGTGCCTTTTTTATGTTTATTCTCAACAATTTCTCCACTTTCCTCTCAGTTATTACAAAATCATCTAGCTCACTGCCAGAGTTTACTTCACCTCTGGCATTCCCCTTCCTGAATGTAAATGCAAAATACTCTTTTAGTTTGTTAGCCACCTGAGCAGGATCTTCAACCGTTGAACCATCAATATCCAGTGGACCAATCTGATTCATCTCTTTCCTTCTAGAGTTTACATAGGTAAAGAACTCTTTTCTGTTTTTATTTGCATCTTTTGCCAAGGATTTCTCATAATCTGCCTTTGCCTGCCTAATCTCCTTTGTGACTTGGTTACAAACCAGCTTATATCATAGGCTTCCATGTCACCCATTAATTTATATGTATCCCATGCATTTTTCTTCTCTGCCATGTCTCATTAGTTCATCTGACATCCATTTAGGCCTAAATCTTGAACAATATTTCTTAGTTGGTATGTAAAGCCTAGTAGCTTCCAAGATAAGTTCTTTGAATGCTTCCCATTTTGAATTTGCTTTTGGTAACATCATCAGTTGGTCCCACTATATAGAATTTAAATACTGTCTCAGACCATCATAGTCGCCTTTACGAAAGCAAAAACCCTTCCCTTTACCCCTGATGGTAGTTACCTCTTTGAGTAAATCTCACTTCAACACACTGTGATCACTGCCACCTAGTGGTTCCTTTATCTGCAGATTCTTAATGCATGAAGAATCACTACTGATAATCATATCAAGAGTATTACTCCCTCTAGTTGCCTCTCGAACATGCTGATGTAGAAAACAATCATCCAATAAATCCACAAAAGCATTGCTAGTGTGTGAGTGACCAACCCACAAATTCTAGTTAATATCTGGGAAATTAAAATCCCCCATTATAAGACACTCTGATTTACTGGACCACTCTATTTCTGTGTACAGTTTCTTATTATACTGATCAGAGTCATTAGGCCATTATAGCACACTCCTACTCTCAAATTTTGATCTCCCAACATTTGTCACACCAAACTGACTTGACACTGCACTGTCCAGCGATGTCGACTGGCTTCACTTCCTTGGATTTTGTGTGTTTCTTAATTAATAGCATAGCCCCTCCTCCCTTCCTATCCTGTCTATCCTTTCTGTAGACATTGTACTCCCCAAATTCCAGTTCTGCATTCCTTATATCTGTGTGACACCATGTCTCTGATATCCCAACAATATCTGCCTTTGATGTTTTGAGCAATACCTCAAATTCATCAAATTTATTTACCAAACTCCTAGCATTGGTGTAGATGCAAGTATACATGCACCTGTTCCTGTTCTTAGCTACCCTAACGCAACCCATGTGTTTACTTGTACCGCAGTGACTCCCAGCAATCTCTCAAAAAAAATCCAGCATCTTGTTTTCCAGGCTGCTGCTCATTCCAATAGAAGCAGTGCAAGAATCACTTTCACCTGTGCCAGTGGCTACTGTTAATCTATTAGTCCTTGTATCCCCCCAAGCTAGCAGTTTTCCGACCCACCTAACACTGCCTCGATAGCATCAGCAAATATTCTTGCAACCTTTTTATTTTATGTATATCCCATGCCTGTAGAAGCAGTCTCTCCTGTTAACAAGTACAGACCAGGCTGAAAAAAATTCTACCCCTTGAGCCTTTGCACAATCTTTCCAGGGCCGAATTGATCAACAAGGCTCTCATATACTCCCTCCTATCTGCGCAGAATTGCAGACACTTTCAAATTCAACCCTAATTCATGGCTTTTTTCAACAGTGACCTGTACTTGTTAAGTAATTCCTCTGGTCTCCTACTCTTAATATCATTAGTGCCAACTTGTACAACTATATCACCTTTTGTACCCTTAAAAGATGATATCCGCTCTACAATGTCATCAACCTTTGCCCCTGGCAGACATACCCTGGTCCTATTCCACCTATTCTTTTTACAAAGCATGGTCCCTGTTTCCCTGACAATGGAGTCACCAGCAACTACTAGTTCCTGTGGGACCAGTGGATTCTGCCTTGGGGGTTGCCGCTGTGTTGCGTGATGACCAAGTGCAAGCTCTGGCATTGATGTGGGCAGCTGAGAGCTTGATGGGCCCTCAATTTAGATTCTTCGAGGGCATCCACCCTGTCCTTCAAGCTCTCATATAGGCCCATAACAAACGCCGAGTTTTCGCCTGATTTCCTTACACTCCTTACATCGCACACATACAAAGACATCCCCCATGGCAATATCATGTTCCGTACCCGATTGCTCCACAAACATCAAGCAAGCAGTGCATTTTAAGAGGCTGTGATTCAGAGGGCAACTGCTCCCCCTCAGTTTTCCCCTGAGCCACAGCACTCCCATTAGCTTGAGCCTTTTGCTTTGCTGCTCTGGTCTGAGTCATGATTTCGATTTAATTTCAATTTCAGTACAAAATTATAACCCTAAACTTGTATCCCAACACAGTTATAATGCTATATGTATTTAGTTAAAAAGTACAATTTAATTGGCAATGAAGTTTAACAAGGTTAATAGATTTTACTGATTAATTAACAATATTATACAGGGTGTCTCAAAAATATTGGTACAAACATTTAGGGATGGTAGGTAACATCTAAAGGAATGTGAATCGCATAAGAACCCATAACTGAAACGTCACAGGAAAGTAGTAGCAGAGGCACAAGAAGCAGAAATCACACAAGACACTAATTAGTGGCAAACATTTATTTGACATAATATTAACAATGGGGTACGAGATGGATGCATTTCATGATGTTACAACAGATGCTCGAAGGTTCCACCATGAGATGCGATGCATGCGTGACACCGACGCAGCATAGATTGGTAGACACGGTCGAACACACCTAGAGTTTCTTTGACAGTAGCAGCATCGCAGACGAGTCTCGCCACAGGATCCATTTCCGTCTCCACAGGCGATTCATACACGATAGATTTGATGGCCCCCCACAGAAATAAATCAAGGCTCGATAAATCAGGTGAGCGTTGGAGCCAGGCAACTGGTCCACCAAGGCCAATCCATCGACGCCCAAAATGCCTGTTCAAACGGTCACGAACATACCTTCCATAATGGGCAGGCGCCCCGTCATGTTGAAACCAAATGTTGCGTCCCACATTTGCTGGAACATTGTCAAGTAATCCTGGTAGAACTTGTTCAAGAAAGATCCGGTATTCAGCAGAGTTCATGTGGGATGGTAACAGGTTTGGGCCAACTAAGCAGTCACTGACCATACCTGCCCACGCATTTATTGTAAAGCGATGTTGTGCCGCATGGGGGCGCACACCGTGTGGGTTGTTGTGAGCCCACACATGAGCATTGTGCTGATTGAATAATCCTTCCCGAGTAGAAAAAAGCCTCATCTGTGACCAAAACATAGGCTGGAAAATTCAAGTCTTGAACACTTTCTTGGAGAAACCACTGCGCAAAAGCCACACGTGCAGGATGATCTTGGGGGAGCAGTAACTGAACCCTTTGGAGATGAAAGGGGGTGTAAGGAATCGTCGTGCCAGACACGCTGTACACTGCAACGAGACACTCCTAAGGCAGAGGCAATGGCACTTGTGCTGGTAGTAGGATTATTCTGGATGGCATTCAACACACTTTCTTCTATGGCGGAAGTTCGTGTCGAACGTGGTCTGCCCACACTACTCCTATTACCTCTAAATGACCCATAATTGCACAAATTTTGATGCACACATGCAAACAAACAGTTGTCCAGTACATGTCTGTCTGGGAAGCGTTCTCCATAAATTCGTTGAGCAGCTCGTCCATTGCCCTCTGCTAATCCGTACACTAGGTGCATATCTGCCAGCTTACAGTTCGTATATCGATGCATGCTCTTTGTGCGGCGGCGACTACTGCTTAAATGAGTAAACCAGAAATTTTCCCTCTCACGAACTGATGAACAGTGCCGTCTACCGAATTACGGTGACGTTTCCGGTTATGGGTTCCTATGCGATTCACATTCCTTTAGATGTTACCTACCTCCCCTAAACGTTTGTACCAATATTTTTGAGACACCCTGTATTATATACTATACTATACTAAGCTTACGCCATCTAGTTTGGGATATAACATTGTATCGTATAACAATGGCGGCAAGTTACAAACGGTAAATCTACGGACACTTAAGTATTAATTAACTTCCAAATCTCGCTGTCTCAATTCAGAATAAACTAAGGATCCTGACTAGGTCTATAAGCTACTTATAGAAAATAATTTAATATAACAATTGGTCAATAAAGCGGCTAAATATGGCTAAAAAACGTCTCGTTCAGCGGAGCTGCAGTTTGTAACATGTGGATTTGATACCCTTACCGATACTAAGTAATACCTACAAAATCTCTGTCTAAGTTAAACTTTAAACTAAGTATCGTAACTAGGAATATAAAGCTACTCTAGAAAATAAGTTAATATGCCAGTTTAAGCTAATAAAACAAAAAAAACTTCTCTATTCCAGGAGCAGTAAAAACGTCGCCTGCACAAGGCTACTCTCGTTCTGCATCATGTTTGTATTGATGATTTATTGTAAACTCCACTGACCTGGTGGTCATGCTGGAGTATAAACAAGAACATTTAAATGAATTGTTCAAACTTTTCAGTAATTTACTTCTCAGTAAATTGTATAGCCTCTTGGTAAATGACATGGTTACGAAAGGAATACAAGCGTGAAATTGACTTAAAAATTTAAATTGTACCAAATTATTTCTTGGCAAACTGACATATGGCCTACCCTGTATTCTGTAAAACAGTAATTATAATAGTGAGGTACAATTTTAAATATAAAAATTAATTATACTGTCAACTGAACCAAATATAACTGTACTAACTTGCAAAATAGGTTTATTCTTTAATAACATTTAAATGTTATAATGTTTACATTATCTGTTATTAAGAAGCACCATTTTTAAAAGATTTAAATTTTCTATGCGTTGAGTTATTCATACTTAATTCTGTTTTTGTTTAATGTTTTATGTTTATTATTTATGATATTAATTTGTGACATGTACCTTTTATATATTTGTGCATTAGATGTTTAGAAGACTGCATAATGTGTATACAGATCTTGTTTGTAATCCTTTTCACATTCCTGGAGAAACTATAGTTTCAGAGTAAGTGTCATTTATATTACAAAAAACTTTGGTGGTCTTTATTATTATTTATTTATCTGAGAATTCACTCTTAATTCCAAAAAACATAATATTACAGGATTGCTGGGAATATTTCAGCATAGTACTTGAAATTAAGTAAAATTTGTATGCCTTACTGCATTTGATTTCAATTTTAGGGATCTTTCTGCTCCTACTGAAGATCAGGGTGCTGAATATTCTGAATTAAGGCTTGGGCTTAGGTTCAACTTAATGAACCATACCCAAGGACAATGAACCTAAGCCCTTCTGCAGAACCATGGACAATTACCATTATCCATGGTTCTGCAGAAGTTACTAATATCTTTCTAAATTGAAATGTAGCTCATGTGAAACGGCGAACCTACTATACAATTAAAAAAGCTGAGACACTTTCAAGGCAGCTGTTTCGAATCTTACTGATTTTTCATCAGTTGGTGGGTGTCTCTATTAGCGAACATATGCTGAACTAAGTATTTTGCCCAATATGCATTTATTCCACTTAAAGAGCCAATTCGTGTATGGAACGAAAATTTTCATTTAAACATGTAATTGGTTTTGAACATAGTTGGAAAATATAAATAGGAATACCACATTTACTAATGTAATTCTTACACTTTTTTTTAAAAATTTCATTATCAAAAGTGTAAATGCACTTAATGTTCCAAACACTTACAGTGGCTTCTCTCTTGCTCCTGACATTTGATTTTTAATTGGCATGCACTCTTGCCAGCATACAATTTAAATTATGAATTAATGATAACATTAAAATGCAACCTTAATGATATTATTACATTATTTTTAATAATATGTATGAAAATCTGTAAGTCTCGTCATTTCATGCAAATATACAAGGTGTAATCAAATAGTTGGGGACTGATTTTGTATCTTGAAATAGTGGCATCTCAGTGAGTTGCAGCTTGTCACAACATGTTCAGTGTTTCATGTAGACTAGAGGTTCCTGAACTTTTATACCTTGCACTTCCTTAAAATGTTTTATAACCTTCATGCTCCCCCTTTTCAGGATAAGTGCAAATAAAAACAGATCTGATATAAAATTTAGCTATGCCTATACATTCTTTTATTCCTAAATGGATAATTCATACATTACTATGTCGAGATCAGAGATTTCCAAAGTGCAGGATGTGTCTTGGGTCACTTCAATACATTTAATCTCAAAGACTGAGATAAAATATGCTTCATACTTAGATTTATGGGATAGTTTGTCTGTATTTTGTTAAAAAAAAATGCTTCATAAAATCGGCATGTGCCTGTCGTCCCCAGGATACATCCTGCACTTTGGAAATCTCTGATCTGGACATAGTAACATATGAATTGTCCATTTATCTGTGATCAGTCAGAATTAGTATGCACTGAATAGGTGTTTCATGTTTTCATTGTATTTTAAAATGAGTGATTTACTGAGCAGCAAATTTGCATCAATTTTGTTTCAAATTAGAGAAAAGTGTAGTAGTAACCTATCAAATTTTAAAAAGAGCTTTTGGAGAAGATGCTGTGTATTGTTTGAAGACTTTCAGTGGTTTGCAAAATTAAAAGAGGGCTACTTGACCATCAAAGACTCTTCATTCTGGCCATCCTTGAACTTCAAAAACCAATGATTTGGGGTCACTCATGATCTGATCAGGAGTGATTTTACATTTAACTATCTGTGAAGTTGTTAGTGAAATTGGTATTTCTTATGGGACATACCAATCATTTTCAAGAATATATTCAAGAATGTGACTCATTTCAGCCAAGTTTGTGCCTTCCACCCTCACTGCTGATCACAGAGTGCGGTGGTGGCCTCTTACATGTCAGGATCTTTGTCAGCACACTGCTACGGCTGATGCACATTTGTTTCTTTAATCATGGGTGTATGGCTATGACCCGGGAAAAATCATTCAAAAGAATTTCTTGTGAAGCATTGCTATGGTCATGTATTGGCCATGCTCACTGAATTAGCTCCCAGCGATTTTTTTTTTTTTTTTTTTTTTGCCAAGCTTAAAATCCCCTGAAATGTCATAGATATGCATCTACTGAACAAATTATTCAGAATGCAATGCAATATAGGAACTCGTAGCAATCCCTAAAGAAGTGTACCAGGCATTGCAGAAGCACATTGGAATCAGTGTATACAAAGTAAAAGAGGCTATTTGAAAGAGATCCAACTGAATAGCTTGTAGGCTTCATCCTTTCCCAAATATTAGTTCTGTCTCTGAACTTTTTGATTGTACCTTGATATTATCCAAATGATTTCCTCTGCCATGGCAAATCTGTGACCGTTCAAGGTGGAGTTCAACCTTGAGAAAAAAAAAGAAGAAAGAACTGAATCTAGTTAAGTGTAGCAGATAGGGGACTGCAGATGGAGTGCTTTGCAAAAAATTCTTGGATGGAAAGTGCTAAGTGTGCAGGAGTGTAGTCATGATGTAAGCACCAATTGTGCAAAGATCACTTTTGCAGACTTCTTTTCGAAATAGTATCATGTAGTAGAACTATTATGGTTGCTGTAGAACTGTTTTGTAATATTTCTGGTTCATCAATTGACCATGCAAGACAAATTTATAATGAACAATGTTATGTCAAAAAATACAATAAGCATGATCTTATTTAATCGAAGTTATTGCTTTTTTGGGCCTTGGAGAAGAAGGGGTCTTAAGTTGAGAGGACTGGGCCCTTTCTCTGGATCATAGCCATATATCCACAATTTGTCACTGGTAGCATGCTTAGGAAGATCCTGAGATGTGAGGGCTTTCTGTGATCATCAGTGAGAATGCAAGGTACAAATTTGGCTGAAACGTTTGCATTCCCAAATCAAGTGTTAAAATTGACTGATGTATCCCATACAAAATGCTAATTTCACTAGAAGTTTTGCAGATGATTAAATACCAATCACTCCTAACCATATTATGAAAATGAACGATTAAATCATTTGTTTTTGAAGTTTAAAGATAGTCAGAGTGAGGATCATCTTTGATGAACAAGAGATCCTCTGAATTTTTCAAACCACTGAAAAGTTTTAAAACAACGCACAGCATCTTCTCGGAAAACTGTTTTTAATATTTCATGACCTCTAATACACTTTTTCCTTAGTGTGAATCAAAATTGATGCAAATTTGCTGCTTGGTAACATCACTTTATGGTTTCTTCTGTTTAGTGTGCATTAATATAAACAGGTGATTTGTGTTACTTTGTATGAATATGTCTAGATGAGTTTCTGAATGTGTAACAATTTGCAACTTGTTATGACAGCAAAGTTTCAAGGTACAAAGTCAGTTGTCTCTGAACTTTGTTATCATACCTAATATATCATTATTCCTCATTCAATCTAGTACATTCAAACCAATCTTTAGGGGCTTTTCAGGAGGAGGACAACTTCCATTGATATATTCCAAGCCTGGAACACATCAATGGAAGTTATGTATGGTCATGTGTTATCGTACATAGTGGCAGTCCCAGGAGGGGCTAAAGGGGCTCCAGTTCCCTCCCTTATGATCAAAATAATATGGATTTTTTTTTTTCTTTCTTTTCTGCTACATGATGATGAAATCTTAATGATTACCCAGAAAACTACTGTAGCCCTCTCCTTTAGATCATCCCATAATTTTTATGGATGATCTAATCTTTTTTTGGTGTCAGCTGATGTTCTCTTGCCAGTCTTTTCAGCCTACAATTTTTGAATTCTATTCTTGAACAGCTTGGCTACAAGATTGGACTTTATTTTTGTCAGATGTTTCTTGGCTGTCAAAAAATTGCACCACAAGTATGCATTGGTTATTGTTGTATTTCATGTATCACATGAAATGCAACAATAACCTTTTTTCAGATAAAATTGCCAATTGTAAATGAAGTACTGTATGGCTACAGGAAACTACTTGAAGCAGTGTGTAAATTGAACAATGTTTCTTCATACTTTCACCTTCCTTGAAGCATCATTAACTCCATAGACAAAGTCACTTTTCAGTGTTATCATACCCAAACAAATTAAAAATATTCTAAATACAGAAGTTGAGAACCTTCTATGCAGATTATAATATTTGGAATTGCCTAAAACTATCAAAGCCGTGCTGCTTTTGGTTGTGATATAATTATAGAATATATATAAAAAAAAAAATAATTTTTTGTTTGACCAGTGTTTTTTTTTTTTTTTTTTTCTTTTTTTTTTTAACACAATCATGTTTTGTTTTATTTTATTTTTTCATATTTTATTAAAAATATGATTATGATTCTTTACTTTAATCCCAGCACCTGTGTTTTGTAGGTGGTACCTAGATCTAGAGCAATTTTATCAATCTTTTTTAATTGTTCCATTGGACTTTCATTTAAAGATAAAGTTGAATTATCTCACTTGTCTTCTTGCTCTTTCATTGATGAGCTTGATATATCTCCACCTGTTTTACTGGACACATGTCTCTCTTTGTTTTCTAACAGAGAGAGAAATATTAAAACTATCACAGACAATCTCACTGCAAAGAAGTCTACATGTACTGATGACATATCTTCAGCAGACAGGCCTAGTGTGTTGGGAATAAGCGTACTGAAATAATAAATGTTGCAACCACCAATGAAACAAGAAATAAAGCTATAAAATACACTGAAAAATAAAGCACAGTATAATGAAAAAAATTTATAGAATAGAAGCTATAATATAGATAAAAACAAACATACACAAAGATTTTGGAGCAAAGTGCTCTTTTATCAACTTTAAAGAAAAGTAGTATGGCATATCAATATTAGTATTAGTGGCAAGTGATGCAAGAGAGTAAGCTTATAAACCTTAAGCCAAAAATAAAAAAAAAAAATTAAAAAAAATACACCCTTCACCCATCCATATTCCCCAAGAATTTGTCGTTCTTCCTTGAATTTATTCAAACCAACCATTTCCACAACAATGGATGGAAGTTTTGTTCCAACAATCAACCACTCACTGGCTGAAGGCAACCTTCCACACATCTATCCTGCAACCATCCTTCTTCAACTTGAATTTATGCCCCCTCATATATGTAGACTTAAAAAGAGGAAGAATGCTATCAACATTTAGCTTACTCAATCCATTCAAGACCTTAAACACCTCAGTCAGATCTCCCCACAGGTGCCTAGTCTCCAGATATTGCAATTTGCAGAACTGAAGCTTTTCTTGGTAACAGCAAACCCTTTTGTTTCCTTCCCTGCATCCATTCCAGCACCTGCATCCATCTCCTTCTTAAAGTGAAGCCTCTAGACCTGTATAGCACTCAAGATGTGGCCTTGTACTAGGGCAGTGGTTTTCAACTTTTTTTAATAATGGCACCCCTAAGTAATTTATTTTATTTTGTGACACCCCTATTCAATTTTCTGCCTGTTAAATCTGATTCTGTGCGCACGCGCATGTGTGTGTAAAAAATATTTTGTATAATATCGAAGATAATAATATAAGGTAATTCAAGCAGACAATACCAGCTGGATTTAAAGAAATGCAAGGGATATAAATATATATAAAAAAAAAAAAAAAACACACACACACACACACACATAAAACTTATTGTTGTCTACCCACAATCTAGATGACTTTCAACTGGGGCCATCCACCCAGACTGAAGGCAAAAAACGACAAGGAGTTCTCTGTTTCTGTAATGATCAATATCTGCTAAGATATATAAAATATAAACAATCCAGAGATTAAGTAATTTGAATCTAAACCAATTAAAGGTAGTTAAAAATTTTTGAATCAAAAGGAAGATATTATAAATGTAAGCATATATTGAACATCGTTCACCCGACAGAGAACGTAATTTAATAATTAAAATAAGAATAAATGTAAAGTATAAGGCATATCTACCGTATCCAGGACATAATGTAACAACTAGTCGTTATGAAATAATAATCCCTCTAGTGAGTATATATATGTGGTGATCCCTATGTGATGGATATGGTAAAAATAAATAATTAATTAATTAATTAAAGTTAAGTTAACACAAAGAGAAACATGCAGATAGTAAGAAGAATAAAAAAACTATTGCTTCAATATAATTACCATAATTATGGATTTAGAGCCATGTATGTTATGTACATAGGATACACTTTGCTTTCTTGGTGTCTTACAGCTTAGAAAACTTGTACCCACCGTCCTTCAAATTATAATGTATCATTTATTTTATTTTATTTTATGTTATTTTATCTTATTTTATCTTATCTTATTTTATAATCACACTGTATATACTTAAGTTCATGCTAAGGTGACATGCAAATTCAGCTCAGGGTTCTACTATAGGAACGGGTTTGAATTCAGCTCAGGGTCCTACTATAGGAATGGGCTTGCGATCCCGGACATACCCGAGCTACAACTTATATCTTGTATCATCTTTAAGCTGTCCTACACTTTGTTTTTATTTCTCCGAAATTATTAGGGTAATCCGAGGATGTAGGAGAAACTATTTCTTATTTGTACTACTATATTTTCGCCTTTATGGAGTTCAGGTTCTATTATTCCTACTCTTTTTACCATATCCATCACATAGGGGTCACCACATATATAGTCACTAGAGGGATTATTATTTCATAATGACTAGTTGTTATATTATGTCCTGGATATGGTAGATATGCCTTATACTTTACATTTATTCTTATTTTAATTATTAAATTACGTTCTCTGTCGGGTGAACAATGTTCAATACATGCTTACAGTTATAATATCTTCCTTTTGATTCAAAAATTTTTAACTACCTTTAATTGGTTTAGATTCAAATTACTTAATCTCTGGATTGTTTATATTTTATATATCTTAGCAGATATTGATCATTACAGAAACAGAGAACTCCTTGTCGTTTTTTGCCTTCAGTCTGGGTGGTTGGCCCCAGTTGAAGTCATCTAGATTGTGGGTAGACAACGATAAGTTTTATGTATATATATTTTATATATTTATATTTTATATATTTATATCCCTTGCGTTTCTTTAAATCCAGCTTGGTATTGTCTGCTTGAATTACCTTCTATATTTTTATCTTCAATATTATACAAAATATTTTATACACATTATGGTGTTAATTCATAATTGCTCTAGCAACTGCATTGTCCCATAAGTATTAGTTACAGCTTGTTACAATTTATTAACTTTCTTTCCATATTACTCATATATATATATATATATATATATATATATATATATATATATATAATATTAAAATATATATATATAATATTAAAAATATATATGTTATATGATATTTATTATAATAATATAATTATAAAAATTACATTTCATAATACAAATTATATATATACAGTATATAATTTTATTCTTTATATAGAGGCACTAAGTAAACATTAATTATAGATCACCACTGATAATGAGATGAAGAGTATTACTATTTTCTCTTTTTGTCTCTCAAACATGCTGCTGTAGAAAACAGTCATCCAATAAATCCACAAAATTCATGCTTGTGTGAGTGGCCAATCCACAAGTTGCATTCAATATCTGGAAAGTTGAAAAACCCCACTTTAAGACATTCTGCTTTACTGGCCAATGTTATTTCTCTGTACAGTTGTTCAATATCAAATCAAAGTCTGCCATGCTGGCAGGACAGCTCATGGGGTTTTGTCAATGATATACAGAAATTTTGTATATCAAAGAGATTTTGTATATTAAAAAGATATTTTTAATTTTGTATATCAAAAAGATACTGTACACTTTTTTATAATGAAATAAACATATAAATTAAAAAATAATAAGTTTAAGTAACTTAAACCCAAATTACGTGGCGCCCCTGGAATGTTGTTGCAGCACCCTGGTTGAAAACTACTGTACTAGGAGATAATCACTCCTTATCCCTGCTAGCAAAGCTTCTTTATATCATTGATAAAACCCCATGAGCTGTCCTGGCAGCCTGTCTGCACTGCTCAGAGAATTTCTTATTTGATTGCATGATTACCCTCAGGTATACCACACAGTTGGTATGTTAATCTGGGATTACTGCTACCCATATGTAGGACCTTGCATTTGTCAATGTTAAACTTTAATTGGCATTTCTCAGCCCATCAACCTAATTTTCATAGATCTTTTCCCAGTAGCTCACCCTGATTCCTGTCATTAACCACCCTGCCAACTTTTGTATCATCTGCAGACTTAAACATTAAGCCTGATATATCTTCATCAGTATCATTTAGAAATACTGAAAGCAATAATGGGTCCAGCACTGAACCCTGGTGGACTCCATTAATAACATTAGTCCACAAAGAGCAGTGCTCACTGATAACCACTCTCTGTCTTCTTCCACTCAACCATCCCTTTATCCATATCAGTAACTTGCCTTTAATGTCTCATTTCTCAGGGTTTGTATAGCAGTCTTTTTCTGCAACAGTATCAAAAGCCATTCAGAAATCTAAGTATATACAGGGTGATTCACTACCAGTGCGACAAACTTGCAGGAGGTGTAGGGGGGCACAAAGATGAATCGGAATCACATAGCATTGCAGGGTCCGAAATGCCTTCGTCATGCGGTAGAGGACGTTGAACGGGAGGTCGCGTGAACAGCGATCCCGCTGGAAGTCAGCATTTGCGAACCGGTTCCCAAGGCAGTAGGATGGACGAGTATTCAAATGTTGAACTGGCCGACATGCACCTCGCGTATGGAGCTGCGGACTGTAATGGGCGCGCCGCTCTGCGCTTGTACCAGGAACGTTTCCCACACAGGCGTGCTCCTCATCATACGATTTTCGCACGTCTGCACAGAAGGTTACGTGAGACTGGTTGTTTCACGAGAGGTACCATGAATCGAGAGCGAATGACGAGGACGCCAGACAATGAGGAGAATGTCCTACGTCTTGCAGAAGGCAGTACGAGTACTCGAGCGATAGGTCAACGATTGGGTATTTCCCAATCCACTGTATGGAGGATACTGTCAACAAACCAAATGAGTTCATACCATCTGCAACGTGTCCAATCATTGGAGCCTGCGGATTATCCACTCCAGAGGACTTTTGCTACTTGGTTTCTTCAACAGTGTGTGGCAGACAGCGCATTTGCTGCGTCCGTATTGTTCACGGATGAGGCAAGTTTTACGAGAGGGAACCTTCAATCAACGTAACGCCCATTTGTGGGCTTTGGAGTGCCCCCATGGTACGCGAACACGTGCAACTCAACGCCGTTTCTCTGTCAATGTTTGGGCCGGCATTGTTGGAGACCACCTCATTGAACCATAGCTTCTGCCCCCCTCGTCTGGACGGTAGGGCATACTTGATCTTTCTACAGCAAGTCCTGCCCGAACTTATTGAAGAAGCACATGTTCCTCAGTCGTTGCGCCGCTCAATGTGGTTCCAGCATGATGGGGCTTCCCCACATTACATCAGTGACATCCAACAACACCTAAACGTTACATTTGGACAGCATTGGATAGGTCATGGTGGTCCGGTTCATTGGCCTGCTAGATCGCCGGACCTATCATGCCTGGACTTCTGCTGGGGTCAAATGAAGACATTGGTGTACAGACCCCCGTTGATTCAGTTGAAGACCTCTTCGCTCGCATCTCTGTAGCTGCCGGGGAGATTCGAGACACACCAGGAATCTTCCAGAACGTTAGGGATTCCATGCGGCGGTGCTGTGAAGCCTGTGTGACTGCTTCTGGTCGAACTTTCGAACACCTTCTGTAGCATGACTTTTTTCAATGTAAAACTTGTCATTACAGTGATTTCTGTTACACTAACGAGTTGCTGTTTCTGTTCTTTTTCTTTGTTCACGCGACCTCCCGCATGACGAAGGCATTTCGGACCCTGGAATGCTATGTGATTCCGATTCGTCTTTGTGCCCCCTACACCTCCTGCAAGTTTGTCGCACTGGTAGTGAATCACCCTGTATATGAAAATTATTTTTTGCATACAGTTCTTTGACCACGACATCACAGTATAAAATCAGATTAGAAAGATAAGACTGCCCCTTAACAAACCCATGCTGTGGCTACAGTAAAATTGCATTCCAGTCTAGATGATTCTGTATTACTTTTTCAATGAATGACTCCATTATTTTTTCAGAACAAACATTAAGCTAACAGTTCTGAAATTACTCATGTCACCTTTTGATCCCCCTTTGTGAATTGGGGATACATTTGCACATCTCCAGTCTGTAGGGACCTTCCCAGAATCCAGGGATGCTCTCATAATTATTGCTAATGGTTTGCTTACTTCTTTTGCTTCGTCTGTAATAATTGGATAGATTCCATCCACCCCAGGTGCCTTTTATCCCCTTCCCTAAAGTATTCCCAATGTATGAATATAGATACAAAATACATATTCAGTTTGTCAGCAACCTGAGTAGGGTCAGCAACAGCTAACCCATTCTCATCAAGTGGCCCAATGTGATTCAACCCCTTCCTTCTACTGTTAATGTAATTATAGAAGTCTTTGCTGCTGCTGCTCTTTGCCAGACTTCTCATAATCCACCTTAGCTTGCCTACCTCTCTTGTGACTTGTTTATATATACCATAGGCTTCTGTGTTATCTGATAATTTATATGCATTCTACATTTTTCTCCTCTACCACAAGTCTCATCCGTTCATCTGACATCCATTTAGGTCTAACCCTTGAACAGTATTTCTTAGTTGGGATGAAAAGCTTAGTAGTTCATTTGATTACTTCCCTGAATGCTTTCTATATAGAATTTGCTGTTTGTAACATCATCAGTTGGTCTTACTGCATGGAATTTAAAATCTGAGACCACTCTCGTTACCTTTATGAAAGCAGAAGCCTATCCCTTGATGGTAGTTCCATCTTTAAGTAAATCCCACATCAGTACATGGTGGTTACTGTCACTTATCGGTTCTTTTATCGGCGATTCTTCATGCATGAATAATCACCACTGATAAAGATGAAGAGTATTATTATTTTCTCTTTTTGTCTCTCAAACATGCTGCTGTAGAAAACAGTCATCCAATAAATCCACAAAATTCTTGCTTGTGTGATTAGCATTAGTAGAGGCACTTGATCCAAGAAAGCAAGCTTATGCAGCATCAGCCAAAAAAAAAAAAAAAAAAAAAAAAAACCACTTCCACTTCACCCCTCTGTTCATTCGAAATACCTGTCCACCTGAGCCTTAAACTTATTTAGGCTATCAACTTCCACGACAAGGGATGGAAGTCTGTTCCACCAACCAACCACCCGCTGGCTAAAGGCAAATTTCCTCACGTCTATCCTACATCTGTCTTTCCTTAATTTGAATTTATGCCCACTCAGGTGATTATTCTGAGCAAGAGGAAGAATCCCATCAGCATTGAGCATGCTCAAACCATTCAAGGCTTTATACACCTCTATCAGATCACCTCGCTGGTGCCTAGTCTCCAGACACTGTAATTTGCAAAAGTTAAGCCTTTCTTCGTAAGAGCACCCCTTTGTTCCATTCACTAATCTTGTTGCCCTTCTCTGTACTCGTTCCAGCAGCAGCTCTACATCCTTCTTGAAATGAGACCTCCAGACCTGTATACAGTACTCTAGGTGTAGCCTGACCATTGCCTTATACAAGGGAATAATCACCTCCTTATCCCTGCTAGAAAAATTCCTATATATCATTGACAATACGCCATGAGCTACTCTTGCAGCCCGTCTGCACTGCTCAGAGAACTTTATATCTGCCTGCACAACCACCCCCAGGTCCCTTTCATTCTCTACTACTCTCAGTGTAGTACCACAGAGTTGATACGTTGCTCTTTCCCATATGTAGTACTTTACATTTGTCAATGTTAAACTTCATTTGCCACCTCTCAGCCCGTCTGCTCAACCTTTCCAGATCCTGTTTCAGCAGCATAGTGTCAGTAGTGTCCTTGACAACCCTGCCAACCTTCGTATTGTCTGCTGACTTGGACATTAAGCTTGATATACCATCATCAATATCATTTATAAATACATAAAACAATAATGGACCCAACACTGAACCCTGAGGGACTCCACTAATAACATTAGTCCACGATGAGCAGTGTCCATTGATTACCACTCTCTGTCTTCTCCCCCTTAACCACCCCTTTATCCATAGCAGCAATTTGCCTCCAATGCCACACTGCTCCAATTTGTGCAGCAGTCTTCCATGTGCAACAGTATCAAAAGCCTTTCTAAGATCCAAGTATATAATATCAAAGTTATTCCCTGCATCCAGTTCTTTTGTGACTGCATCATAGTATCCAATAAAATTGGTCAGGCAAGACTTCCCCTTAACAAAACCATGCTGTGTCCAAGCTATAACTGAAGTCTTGTCTAGATGATCCTGCATGCTTCTTTAACCAGTGCCTCCATTAATTTTCCTGGAACAGAAGTTAAACTCACAGGTCTATAATTACTTGTGTCAGCCTTTGATCCTCCTTTGTGAATTGGGGTCACATTTGCACATCTCCAGTCTGTGGGTACCTCCCCTGAGTCCAAGGAAGCTCTCATAATTATGGCTAAGGGTTTGCTTACTTCCTTTGCTGCCTCCTTTAATATAACTGGATAGATCCAATTGGAGTGGCCAATCTACAAGTTGCATTCAATATCTGGAAAGTTGAAAACCCCCACTTTAAGACATTCTGCTTTACTGGCCAATGTTATTTCTCTGTACAGTTGTTTAATATCAAATCAAAGTCTGCCATACTGGCAGGACAGCTCATGGGGTTTTGTCAATGATATACAGAAATTTTGCTAGCAGGGTAAGGAGGTGATTATCTCATTGTAGAAAGCAATGGTCAGGCCACATCATGAGTATTGCATTCAGGTCTATACCCACCTTTGTCAAAATCAAATGGTTCTATTTCCACTTCTGCTAAAGGTAGAGCTGACCTGCTAGCATCCTACTTTTCTTCTAACTTGTGTATTGATGATCTTGGTAAACAACCTCCTACCATTCTCAGTACACTCCATTCAGTGCCTTCTGTAGTTTTCCATCAAAAGGATGTCAGAAGAATTTTGAACAGCTTTTATGCCAACCTCTCTTGTGACCAGGTCCTGATGGTAATTCTCTACTATGCTCCTGAGCTTTTTACACTTTCTTATTCCACTAGTGTTTTGCCTTCTGCTTGGAAATTTGCTTATATCCAGCCAGTTCCTAAAAAGGGTAACAAATCCCTTATATCCAGTTATTGATAAATTTGCACCACCAACCTTTAAATTGCTTAACCTTCTATCTGATCAATGATTGCCAATATGGATTCTGTCAGTGAAGATCCATTGGTGATATATTTGTTTTATGTTACCCACACATGGACAAATTAAATGGAAAAGTTTGAAGCTCGAGCAGTTGCTCTTGACGTTTCAAAAGATTTTGATCTTGTTTGGCATAAACATGTTCAAACACAGTCGTGTTTGGCATAAAGTCCTTTTAAATAAACTTCTCTTATAAATTTTGGCAGTTTTTTGTAATTGGGCGTGACACTCACTGCAGTTGATGGTAAATGGCTCTGTCTTCTAACTTCCACTCCCCAAGGCCCAGTTCTTTCTCTAATTCTTCTCCTCTTATATATTAATGAACTTCTTCCATTGACTGGAAGACTTATCTATAGTTTTTCTGATGATAGCACATCGCATTTCAAATTCCAGTTTGAGAAACCTTGCCCTGCACAAATAGCTTAAGCTCAAATATCCACTAATTCCTTAAATGCTGATCTGCAGGTAATTCTCCAGTGGGACAAAGACAACTTAGTTAATCTTAGTCCTTCCAAAACTCAGTCCTGTCTTATATCTCACAAAAAAGGATTCCTTTGCTCCTATGCTTATCTTTGACAGCACTCAAATTTCTCAACAAGATCACATATCTCTATCATGTTGACTTAGAAGTCAACATAATTTGTGATGTGCTTATGCCAAGAGAGATTAGAATCTCTCTTGGCATAAGCACATCACAATTATTGCTTCCTCTGCATCTAAAAAATTGGGTTCTTTCTTTTGCTCTCAGTGTTACTTTTCTTATAAATAGCTAATCACGCTGTACAAATCTCAAATCCATCCTACCATGGAATATTGTTCCTAAATCTGGGGCAGTGCTCTGTAACTTCTCTCAGGCTTCTAGACTTCATTCAGAAGAGGGAAATTTGGTTAATTAGTGACCCATCTCTTGCACAGTCCCTCCCTCTCTCTCTCTCTCTCTCTCTCTCTCTCTCTCTCATAGATGTTCTGTTTCTATTCCATACCTTTTCTATAGTTATTTCCATGGGCACTGTTCTTCTGAATTGGCTTCTGTAATTTCCCCCCTCTCTCTCTTCGAAACCAGTCTGAACACATGCAGCAACCACTCGACATAGTTTTACTGTACAACTTCAAACTCACAGAACCAACTTTTCTTCCTCATTTCTTCAACTTCTGTTTTCTGGAACAACCTTCCTCTACACGTTTCCTGAAAATTACAATCTACAGAAATTCAAGTCTGATGTCAACGAGTATCTTCTTTTTCTCCTCAATCATTGTAGGTGATGCATGGTAATAAGTAATATAGGTTCAAATACCCTTTGTGTTTGAAATTTTCATAAAAAAAAAAAAAACATCAAGAGTTTTTTAAAATTAAATTTGCATATTCATTCATTTGACAGTTTGGATTTTATTTGGCCAATAAATTATGTTCTTAGCATGGTAATTTATAGAGATTTTTTTTTTTATTTAAGTATTGTATAACGTTAAGCAGGCTGCTTCCATTATTTTTTTCTGTTTATCCTGTTTCCAAGTCTATAAAGACTTGAAAACAGGATCTTAAAATAGGTTCAGAAATACTGTTAAGAAGCAGAAAATTTTGTTTACTAAATGTTCTGGCTGTGAGAAATTGTTTCCAGTATTTATAGAGAAAAAACAATTTTGATATAGCTGAGAGTGGTCACTGCAAAGGTACAGTTCATTAAAGTTGATTGTGGCTTTAATTTATGTGACTACAAAACATGGTTAATGGTGATATTCTTCTTGAATAAACAGTTGTAACCTCTTCTGTGGTCATTGTGCAGTAAAAAATGAATTTTTTAAAAAATTTCATGTGGAGTTCATGGTTTATCATATAATATAAAGATACACAAAAAAAAATAATTTCTGATTAATGCAAAATAAGTCATGAAAGGGCAGCCTACAGACATTTTGGCTGGTTATTTGCTTGAAATTTCAAAATTTATGGAATAGTGAATGAAGACATTGTGTCTTTAAGGAAAATACAATGTCTTGCTGAGGTGTTCAACTAATTGTTAAAGTATTATTCCATGATGTAAAATAAACTTTTTATATGTATTGTGAAAAGGACTGGAGGCTTTAAAAAAAGGAAATTAATAACATTTAACACGCTTACTTCCCCTTTTACTGTTCAAATTTGAGTTCAGTTTATTAAAAATGAATTCATATTTTATAGGTATGTTAACAACCAATTAAAATTTCCATCTCTCTATCAAACAAAGTTAATATGCAACATGTCTGGATCTCTCAGTCACCAAGCCAAAAAAGGAGAGGGGGGAAGAGGTTTAGGGATGTCAAAGACTTGTTTTATGGTATGAGTCCAAAGACAAGATTGGCAGGGCGCCTCCGTAGCCAGGTGGGAAGGAGCAGCAGTGCGTAGCACATGCTTCTTGATTAGACCGGGGTTCGAGCCCGTCACCACCAAATATGGAGTATGCGGAAAGGTCAAGGAATGACCACCGCATATCCCGGAGCAATATGGCCTTAGTTGCTAATGCTCCTAAAAACCAAATAACAAACAAGATTGGCAAAGTGCTTGACTGATGTCAGGTATTTTTGCCAGTAATTGGTAGTAATTTGAGTACTTAAATAATTAGGGAAAAATATCAGGAAAAACATTATAGCATTGATCCTTTTCATTGATTGTTTCATGATATGCCCCTCCCACATCCTGAATCCCATCTCATCTTTTTTCTCATTGTTTCATAGGTCTTTTGAAAATGTTGTAAAGAATATTATGGCCCCTGAATGAAGCTGAAAGTATGAAGAATGTTTTGCTTAGTATAGTTACTTTTGTAAAAAAAAATCAATTAAATAAAAAATTTACCAGCTTTTGCTTTTGAATTTACCAATTCAAAATAAATTTAATTATTATGTAAATAAAATATATTATGGAATGCTTGGAGTCAGTCTTTGAGTTAATTTAAAATGATTTTAAATTAGGTCAGTAAGAATTTATGATAATTTCGTTGGAATATCATTCAATAATAACTTCGTAGTTACCTTCATATTTGAAAGCTACCAACCTTTTATTTTTGGAAAACAGGAAGTTTCATAATTTTTATCAAAAAAAAAAAAAAAAAAAGGTGGAAAGCAGAATGGTTTTTACTTTTATTTATTTTTTTTTGGACTTTGGACTTGTAATTAAATTTCGCTGAAGAAACATTTCATATATTAAGATAGAGCCATAGGATTGTTTATAAGTACAGTATCCGTCCTACTGTTAGCATATATCAAGGATTTTTCTGCCCATGGGCATCTGGATTGTTTCAGACATCAGCTGATTATGATTATATCATGAAAGATGTTATAGGCTTTGACTCTTCAGAAATTGTGTGTCAAAGTTTTGTTTAATAGCCCTGCTTGCGGAGACTTTGCTGTCAAGTATATTTTCAAAGTTTCATCAGAAAGAGACCCGAACTGAGTTTTTTTTTTTTTTTTTCACCTGGTTTGAATCAGCATTACTTGAGAAATTGTTAAAATGCCAAGCATGGTTTGAGATAATTTATATTTCAAGTTTCCTTCTATTTTTGTCTGTTCCTAATTAAGGATCCTTGTACATAGATTCTTTCTTTCATAATAGTACTTAGTACATTTTCATACTGAAATTGACAAAACTGATACTGAAAAATATTAACTTTTTTTTAAATTTTAAAATAATGTTGCATTGCCAATTAATGACATTTGTGCTACTCGTTTATAACAGCATAATTTTTCAGCAGGAACTTGTTCACCACACTCACATTCGGCAATGATGTACTACCTCACTGAACAACAAAAAAAAATTGCCTCCTCCTGTTTTAGATTTTCCACGACCTTATATGATTTAGTCTGCTATAGTAATTAGCTTCAAAAATGAAGGTGGAAGATTTAACAATTGGTATAACAAATTTATACACCATATTTTTGAACATATCAAGGAGTAATGACCTATTAGCATTAGTAGAGGCATTTGATGCAAAAAACCAAGCTTATGCAGCATCAGCCAAAAAAAAAAAAAAAAAAAAAACCACTTCCACTTCACCCCTCTGTTCATTCGAAATACCTGTCCACCTGAGCCTTAAACTTATTTAGGCTATCAACTTCCACGACAAGGGATGGAAGTCTGTTCCACCAACCAACCACCCACCCACTGGCTAAAGGCAAATTTCCTCACGTCTATCCTACATCTGTCTTTCCTTAATTTGAATTTATGCCCACTCAGGTGATTATTCTGAGCAAGAGGAAGAATCCCATCAGCATTGAGCATGCTCAAACCATTCAAGGCTTTATACACCTCTATCAGATCACCTCGCTGGTGCCTAGTCTCCAGACACTGTAATTTGCAAAAGTTAAGCCTTTCTTCGTAAGAGCACCCCTTTGTTCCATTCACTAATCTTGTTGCCCTTCTCTGTACTCGTTCCAGCAGCAGCTCTACATCCTTCTTGAAATGAGACCTCCAGACCTGTATACAGTACTCTAGGTGTAGCCTGACCATTGCCTTATACAAGGGAATAATCACCTCCTTATCCCTGCTAGAAAAATTCCTATATATCATTGACAATACGCCATGAGCTACTCTTGCAGCCCGTCTGCACTGCTCAGAGAACTTTATATCTGCCTGCACAACCACCCCCAGGTCCCTTTCATTCTCTACTACTCTCAGTGTAGTACCACAGAGTTGATACGTTGCTCTTTCCCATATGTAGTACTTTACATTTGTCAATGTTAAACTTCATTTGCCACCTCTCAGCCCGTCTGCTCAACCTTTCCAGATCCTGTTGCAGCAGCATAGTGTCAGTAGTGTCCTTGACAACCCTGCCAACCTTCGTATCGTCTGCAAACTTGGACATTAAGCTTGATATACCATCATCAATATCATTTATAAATACATAAAACAATAATGGACCCAACACTGAACCCTGAGGGACTCCACTAATAACAGTCCACGGTGAGCAGTGTCCATTGATTACCACTCTGTCTTCTCCTCCTCAACCACCCCTTTATCCATAGCAGCAATTTGCCTCCAATGCCACACTGCTCCAATTTGTGCAGCAGTCTTCCATGTGCAACAGTATCAATAGCCTTTCTAAGATCCAAGTATATAATATCAAAGTTATTCCCTGCATCCAGTTCTTTTGTGACTGCATCATAGTATCCAATAAAATTGGTCAGGCAAGACTTCCCCTTAACAAAACCATGCTGTGTCCAAGCTATAACTGAAGTCTTGTCTAGATGATCCTGCAGTGCTTCTTTAACCAGTGCCTCCATTAATTTTCCTGGAGCAGAAGTTAAATTCACAGGTCTATAATTACTTGTGTCAGCCTTTGATCCTCCTTTGTGAATTGGGGTCACATTTGCACATCTCCAGTTTGTGGGTACCTCCCCTGAGTCCAAGGAAGCTCTCATGATTATGGCTAAGGGTTTGCTTACTTCCTTTAATATAACTGAATAGATCCCATCCACCCCAGGTGCCTTGTGTTTATCTTCAACAATTTCTCCTTCACTTTACTCTCAGTTATTACAAGATTCTCTAGCTTACTGCCAGAGTTGAATACACCTCTGGCATTCCCCTCGCTGAATAACTCTTCATGTGTGAATGTCGATGCAAAATATTAATTTAGTTTGTTAGCTACCTGAGCAGGATCATCAACAGTTGAACCATCGATATCAAGTGGACCAATCTGATTCACCCCCTTCCTTCTAGAGTTTACATAAGTAAAGAACTCCTTGCTGTTTTTCTTTGCATCCCTTGCCAAAGATTTCTCGTAATCTGCCTTCGCCTGCCTAACCTCCTTTGTAACTTAGTTACAGATCAACTTGTATGTATCCCATGCATTTTTCTTCTCTGCCATATGTCTCATTAGTTCATCTGACATCCATTTAGGCCTAAACCTTGAACAATATTTCTTAGTTGGTATGTAAAGCCTAGTAGCTTCCAAGATAAGTTTTTTGAATGCGTCCCGTTTTGAATTTGCTGTTGGTAGCATCATCAGTTGGTCCCACTGTATAGAATTTAAATACTGTCTCAGTCCATCGTAGTCGACTTTAGGAAAGCAATAACCCTTCCCTTTACCCCTAATGGTAGTTACTTCTTTGAGTAAATCCCACTTCAGCACACTGTGCTCACTGCCACCTAGTGGTTCATTTATCTGCAGATTCTTAATGCATGAAAAATCATTACTGATAATCAAATCAAGAGTATTACTCACTCTAGTTGCCTCCCGAACATGCTGTTTAGAAAACAATCATCCAATAAATCCACAAAAGCCTTGCTAGTGTGTGAGTGACCAGCCCCCAAATTCCAGTCAATATCTGGGAAATTAAAATCCCCCATTATAAGACTCTCTGATTTACTGGCCCACTCTATTTCCCTGCAGTTTTTTATTATACTCATCAGAGTCATTAGGCCTATAGCACCTCCTACTCTATTTTGATCTCCCAATGCTTATGTCACACCAAACTGATTCGACACTGCACTGTCCAGCGATGTTGACTGGCTTCACTTCCTTGGATTTTATGTTTCTTAACTAATAGCATAACCCCTCCTCCCTTCCTATCCTGTCTATCCTTTCTGTAGACGTTGTACTCCCCAAATTCCAGTTCTGCATTCCTTATATCTGTGTGACACCACGTCTCTGAAATCCCAACAATATCTGCCTGTGATGTTTTGAGCAATACCTCAAATTCATCAAATTTATTTACTAAACTCCTAGCATTGGTGTACACGCAAGTATACATGCATCTGTTTCTATTCTTAGCTACCCTAACACAACCCATGTGTTTACTTGTACTGCGATGACTCCCAGCAGTCTCTGAAATATCCTGCATCTTGTTTTTCAGGCTTCTGCTCATTCCAGTAGAAGCAGTGCAAGAATCTCTTTCACCTGTGCCAGTGGCTACTGTTAATCTATTAGTCTTTGTCTCCCCCCCCCAAGCTAGCAGTTTTCCGACCCACCTAACACAGCCTCGATAGCATCAGCAAATATTCTTGCACCCTTTCTATTTAAGTGTATCCCATCCCTGTAGAAGCAGTCTCTCCTGTTAACAAGTACAGTCCAGGCTGAAAAAAATTCTACCCCTTGAGCCTTGCACAATCTTTTCAGGGCTGAATTGATCGACAAGGCTCTCATCATATACTTCCTCCTATCGTGTCTGGGCAGAATTGCAGACACTTTCAAATTCAACCCTAATTCACGGCTTTTTTTCAACAGTGAACTGTACTTGTTAAGTAATTCTGCCGGTCTCCTACTCTTGATACCATTAGTGCCAACATGTACAACTATATCACCTTTTGTGCCCTTAAAAGATGATATCTGCTCTACGTCATCAACCTTTGCCCCTGGCAGACATACCCTGGTTCTGTTCCACCTATCCTTTTTACAAAGCATGTTCCCCGTTTCCCTGACAATAGAGTCACCAACAACTACTAGTTCCTGTGGGACCAGTGCATTCTGCCTTGGGGGTTACCTTAGTAAATGGATGTGTGGTGTACTTCATTGAAGAGCTGTGTTGAGGTTTTCAAACATTAGCATAACATAACATTTAAAAGAACAAGCAAAATGCTTTATTCAAGCCAGAAGAGGGGAACATTAAGAGATTTCTGCATGTGTGATGGTAACCTGCCTAGAGTTATCAGTTGGCTTGGACTGTTTAGGTTTACTGTACCCTGACAAAACTGTACCCTGTGGTAAAGTTTTTTCAGGGGAGCTTTCACATACTCTCCAGAAACCTTTTAAGAAATCAAAGGTGAGCAAATTATGAAGAAGTGGTTTGTAAATATAAACTTAATTCATTTTCTATGTTGGGTATATAATTACAAGAACTATCATGGAAGAAATATCCTAATGAAATCTTTCTGCATGTCTGCAATAAACACGAGGAAAGGTTTTACTAGGACAGTTTTACCATAGAAAAAGGTATGAAGGCAAGTGGAGTGTGAACATGCTTGCTAATTACTACTGAATACTTATAAGGGAAGCTGGGGTGAATAATCTATAAGTGAAAATCAGAGCTTAACATTTTAAGCTTATAATTCATTTTTATTAAATGATTTAGTAAACTAGTAAAACAAAAATATTAATTTTCTCAAAAACCATATGTGATATCAGAATTTTAGGGTTATATTTATGTTTGGCACTACAAAATACAGCCACTCCCTGACTTACATAAGGGTTACATTCCACGGAACTCTGCATAAGTTGGAATTTCCTTCAAGGCTTATGCAGCACTTGCAACTATGCACACCAAATTTGATTGAGGCAAAAAAAGAAATGTTTGATGAACATATAAATAGAATTATTCAATTTTACTTTAATGTTGTGGAAATCAGCGCGATGCTTGAACCTATTAAACCACCCGTTGCTTGGGGTTTGCCATACTTATCCTGAGCCGACCGGGCTAGCCAGGTAGGTAAAGTGCCTGCCTGGCAACCCAAAGGTTGCAGGTTTGATTCCTGCCTCGGGCTTGAATCACAGTAAAATGCAAAAACTTTGGGAGGTGCATTATGGCCATAGAAGCTGATGCGCCAACAACTAACAAGGAAAAAAAAAAAAAAAAAAACTTATCCTGAATATCTTCATAAATACTTCTTGCAAATATATTCTTGAAAATATGTAGAAACAAATTAGGCTATAGATGGCAGTACGAACGCAGCGTGCAGCACATCGTCATGCTACCCCTATTTTTTTTTCTAATTTGTTTTTATCTATTTTCAGTTCAACTATTGTTTTGTCAGTGGTGTGGTTTGGCCATGCGAGTACTAGGCTTTCTGCTTTATTATTTTTTGCTGTATAAGGACCACTGCTATGCAAATCTATTGCATCGGCAGTTTGATCTTAGTATCATTCCATTGTTGCATGGATTTGTTTAGCGTTCGAAATGCAGTGATTCCCTGGCTATTATTGGCCTCGTGGTCCTCTGTCGAGATGGGGCATAATGGTCAGTTCATTTTATTATTTTCAGTTTATTTGGTCATGTAATGTTGTTAGTCCACATAATTTGGAAACGGGGGCACCGCTAAATTTCTTTTAATTGGCTTAATTTTCTAAATTATTTTAGGAACGTTGCTTCAACACTACCCTCTCCTTCTTTATCCCCCCTATATTTTTCTGTTATTGTTATTTTTGTTCTTTTATTAGGTTCAGTTCATTTTCACTGTACTGGTTTGCAATGCTACTGCAAATATCCTATTTTAATTTAGCTTATTATAAGCAACATGTAGTGGATTGTGCGTTTCTGCTGCCACTGATTTAATAGTAGAAATAGCTTTTCTACTATTTTTTCTTATTTATTTTTAATAATATATTTTTATTAATCTTTATCTCTCTATTTAATTTTTGGATTATATATATATATATATATATATATACACACACACACACAGGGTGTCTCAAAAATATTGGTACAAACGTTTAGGGGAGGTAGGTAACATCTAAAGGAATGTGAATCGCATAGGAACCCATAACCGGAAATGTCACGGGAAAGTAGTAGCAGAGGCACAAGAAGCAGAAATCACACAAGACAGTAATTAGTGGCAAACATTTATTTGACATAATATTAACAATGGAGTACGAGATGGATGCATTTCATGATGTTACAACAGATGCTCGAAGGTTCCACCATGAGACGCGATGCATGCATGACACCGACGCAGCATGGATTGGCGGACACGGTCGAACACACCAGTAGCAGCAGCGCAGACGAGATCCATTTCTGTCTCCACAGGCGATACATACACGATAGATTTGAGAGCCCCCCCACAGAGAGAAATCAAGGCTCGATAAATCAGGTGAGCGTGGGGGCCAGGCAACGGGCCCACCACAGCCAATGCATCAACGCCCAAAACGCCTGTTCAAATGGTCACGAACACACCTTCCGTAATGGGCAGGCGTCCCGTTATGTTGAAACCAAATGTTGTCTCTCACATTTGCTGGAACATTGTCAAGTAACCCCGGTAGAACTTGTTCAAGAAAGATCTGATATTTAGCGGAGTTCATCCGGGATGGTAACAGGTATGGGTTGACTAAGCAGTCACTGACCATACCTGCCCACACATTTATTGCGAAGCAATGTTGCGCCGCATGGGGGTACACACCGCGTGGGCCCTCTGCTAATCCATACACTAGGTGCATGTCTGCCAGCTCATGCTTGAATGAGTAAACCAGAAATTTTCCCTCTCGCGAACTGATGAACAGCGCCGTGTACTGACTTATGGTGATGTTTCCAGTTATGGGTTCCTATGCGATTCACATTCCTTTAGATGTTACCTACATGTACCAATATTTTTGAGATATCCTGTATGTATATATATATATACACACACACAGAAAGAAAAGACTTGGGGGAAAAAAAAAAGTAATATGGGAGGAGAGTAATAAATATTATATAATTGTAATTAAACTGAAGGGCTATGTTTAGAGAGTTTTACTAAGTACTGTATTCTATAAAGTTATAATCTTAGTAATTAACTGATAAGGAGATAAAAAAACTATATTTACTTTATTCCAATTAATCACAGAAAGAAAAAAATCATTTAATCTAGAGAGAAAAAAAAAAAAAATTAAACAGGCCTGAAATGTAATGTGCTGTGTACATTACCTAACTTGTTTCCTTTTGTCACATCTCAATCCTATATTAAGAAAACATTATTTAAAAATATTTCTGATGTTTTGTAATTCTAATTTCATATTAGATAATAATGGACAGTTGGACATTAGAATTATGTAAGTGGGATTAATAATCAATTTTGCTTTAGCTTTTGTTATATTGGACGTGATGTGAAATCACACAGGTTGAAAGTTTTGATTTTGGTGTTAAAAGAGTTGCCTCGTAGATGATTTTCCGTGGGAAGATTGGATCAGTCATCTTTGTTTAAGTGTAATTTTTATTATCTGCTAAGTTTTTAATTCACCACAATAAATTATTCCCAGTCTGACGATAACTAATTAGTTACCATTTTAATTTTCTTCAAAATTCCACGGCTACCATCAAGCATGACGACATCACCTGTAAAGTACAAGAATTTATTATTTTAATAATATTAAAAATTATATATGTTTTTAATATATATAAAATTATTATTACACACAGTGATTCAAAAACAAGTAAACACTTCTGTATGTTCATGAAACACTAACCATACATATAGCAGTAAATTTTCTATGGCTGTTTTGTAGAGTTTCTCTGTCTGTTGGTAGTATTTGTGCTGCTACTGCCAATAGATATTCCTGAACTGACACACAGGATGGCATCAATGCCACAATATATACTGGCAAATGTCAGAGAGAGAAAAAAAGATTACTGAATTGATGTTACCTGTGGGGGATGTCAATACCCTGTAGGGGCTCATAGGAAACAATCAGAAATTTCATTTAGAATTTCTGCATTTTTTTCCAAAACTGTTTACTTCTTTCAGAATCATCTTAATATATATTAGGAAGTTGAAATTTAGGCAGTTTACAAATTAAAAATAATGATCACACTTTAGAAATTGGAATTTTGTTCTTGCCTTAACAAATTACATTTCATAAAAACTGTTCTCAACCTTCATTTATTAAAAGGATCAAAAGTTAATCTCTTCTGAAGATGAAAGATGGCTTTAGAGGATAAATCGGAGTTTAAAATATCTGATGAACAAGCATATTATTTTTGTTTCCATTTGATGGTGGCAGAAAGTCTGTTTCTCATATAATTGAAATGAGCTGTGACTGCTAATTGTGCTTTGTCCAGTCAAAATTGATAGTTGAATTCATTTCTACTGTCTACCTTGGTCATGTACTGAAAATGTGCCAGGTTAAGGATAGGATCCTTAATCGTTTGCACAATGATCTTAGTATCAGTACATTCCAGGTAGTAGTGCACAATTTCACTAATTATGTGTAATTCTGGGAATGCCACATGAATAATCTGTAGTCTTATCAAGGATGCATCCATTACTACACGAGTCTTCTATCAGTGGCTCTTTCATCATTATATGCTTAGCTGTAGATTTCTGGCGTGTTCTGTTTACAGATATAAAGCATGTTTTACAAGAGAAAGAACACTGAACTTGCATAATATCCACACTTAGCCAGTGGAAAACTGACACTAAATAATGATATGATTAATAACCAAGTGTTATTTTTATATTATACAAATGATGTCTACCAGCAAACCCTTTATGAACATCCTGGAAAATATTCTATAGACCAGGTACTTCTCAGAAGCCATGAAGTTTGTCAGGAAGCTGAAATCATATCCATTTAAAAAAAAAAAAAAGTTTTTTTCCCCTTTATTAATACATTAAACATGTTTGCAGCAAAGAAATAAAAATCTGTTTAGTGACTGTGTCACAAAAAGTACAAGGACACCTGTTAGTACAAGTGACTTTATAACTTAGCGTAAGGTCACCTGTTGGGTTTTAGGCACAACAGTGATTTAGACCATATTGTGCCATTATGTATTATGTCTATACAAGTGTGTGTTCATTGGCTAATTTGTATGTTGTGTTGGCTGAAAAATCCAGAATAACTCATGGTGAAAAGCCCAACTCCCTCCACCTGAGATTGGCTAACTATATCCCTGACTAAAGAGGTCTTTAGAAACTCCTCTGCTCTAAGAAAGGACTTGAACCCAGACATTCCCAAACAAGTAACAAGTGCCAAAAACACTATACTGTCAGGAAGTACAAAATTAGATTAGGTTGCTCTTATGAACATTCAAGAAATTAATTTTATATTTCTGGATTTTGGAAAAAAAAAAAAAAAAAAAAAAAAAGAAAATCTTCAGTTCAGAAGAAGACTATGTGACACTAGAGCCACTCCTTGGTAGTGCTAGTGTCACATAGTTACTACAGGACAGCACAGCAAGAGCAGTCAATGGCTACACTCTGTGACATATAGCTGCCAATCAAGAGATCTAAAGTTTTTAATGAAAGTGAAGAAGTCAATAAATTTAAAAAATATCAAGTTTGTATAATTTTAACCTATCACCTATTAAAATGGATATATGGATAACAGTGGTGAAAACAAAATAAAGCAGCCAAGAAGTAAAGGAACTGCTGCAAGTGCAACCTTTATCAGTTCCAACTTCCAGGGCCATCTATGTTGACATTATGTAGTGATAAGAAATGAAAAGTCATACCAACAGAAAATGTACAATGTGGCAAAATTGAAAATATAATCCTGATTACTTAAAATAGTAATCATTTAAAATACTATGCACCCAAATGAATACCAAAACAAGCCCCTCGAGCTCTTTGAGAGGAAAACAGCTGAACAACAATAAAAAATATATTGCCAGTGGCAATAAAAATATGTAAAATTATACACAAGGATATTTCTGAGCCTTTGAGGTAAATTGTGTTGCTTTGCATCAGTGTGTTCAACTAAATAGTGTGAAGAAAAATTAGTGCTATTTGTTTCCTACCTACATAAGTAACTTGTTTCTGATAAAATTGTTCTCTTGCTATTGATTTGATAGTTTTAATTATTGATGATTATCAATTTGAGGGCAAGGAATACACATTTAAAATAAGCATTCTTTGATTTTGTCCCATTTGGCTTAGATCATCCAGTAATAACCTACTTGCATTTCAATATGGCTAGTTAGGATTGATTTTGTTGTAACAAAACATGCAGTATCTTCATTTGTCAATTTTAAACTTCAGTTGCTGCTTCTCAGCTCATCTGATTTTTTTCCCTCTTCTCTTAATTAGTACTTAAAGTGCTAATCCAACAGATCTGTGTTCAAGTATGGTGACCTCACCTAAAGAAAGACAATGAGTTTCTTGAAAGGGTCCAAAGGTGGGCAACATGCCAATCAAAAAATCTTTGCAGCTAATACACCTCTATATGAAATGAGTAATATGACTGAAAAAAAAAAAAAAAAAAACAAGAGGTTGACTTGTATGGTGATTGTATAATTAATCATGAACTCAAAAACCAATAAATAAATAGAAGTTGACTTTCAACATGTCATTATCTATACTAAACAGTATATACTGAGTGATCACTGAATTATGACCACCCCTATGAAAACTGGATGTGGCCCATTGACCACATGAGGTACGAGAGTGCGGAGTCAGTTGACCTATATAGCATAGATAAGGTGTCAGTGGTTCAGTAGGTAGTGAAATTCTGAGCGTGATGGGTAAAAGGAAGGATATATTGGAAGGACTTTGATAAAGGACAGAATGTGGGTGCTTGACAAGCTGGTGCCTCATTTCCCAAACGGCTGAACTGGTGGGGTTTTCAAGAGCCGCCGTAGTTAGCGTACCAGGACTGGTGTCAAAATGGTCAAACAACAACCCGACAGCAAATTGCAAAGGTCAGTAAAAGGTTGATGTTAGAGGTGAGCGCCGGGTTGTACAGGTGAACAGGCGCAGCACTGTTGAAGAGTTGACTACTCAATATACTGTATTTCCCCATGTATAAGATGCACCTTAATTTTGAGTCCCGAAATTTGAAAAAAAATGTATTACATAAAGTTATTGAACTCAAGTTTTATTCATCTTAAAATTCGTACAACTCATCACTGTAAAAACTCCCATCCATTAGCTTGTCCTCATCTGTGTCCGATGATGAATGTCATCAGATACAGATGTGACATCAGACACACATCAGACCTGTCTTCATATATTGCCTCGTCCTCAGTTCCATCTATGGCATTTGAAATGCCACACTTCTTAAATGACTTAACAACGATCTCAATCTTGATATTATCCCAGGATCTTTTCACCCAGGTACAAACTTCTCCTATAGTTGGTTTCTTCACTCTTCCTGCTGGTGTCAAATTGTCCCTAGAAGACTTCATCCATTGGTTCCATTCGTCTCTCATGGCAGCTTTGAAGGGTTTGTTAATGCTGACATCAAGTGGTTGAAGCTGGGATGTCAAGCCTCCAGGTATGACGGCAAGTTTTGTTTTTTGCTCTGGAGCAATCTTCTTTGCATTTTTTGTTATGTGTGCCCTGAACTGATCAAGCACCAATAGGGCAGGTTTGTGTAAGAGCCCATCTGGTCTCCTGCTCCAAACTTTTTCACACCAGATCTTCATCCCATCCTGATCCCCTTGTCATGAACGTGGACAATCACTCCTCGAGGAATGTCTTCTTTTGGCATTGTTTTGCGTTTGAAAATCAGCATAGGAGGCAGCTTGGTTCCGTCGGCACAAGCTAGAACAACTGTATAATGGCTCTTTTCATGTCCACTTGTCTTCACAGTTACAGTTTTCACCCCCTTCTTATCAACAGTTCTGTTACTTGGGACATCAAATTGAAGGGGGACTTCATCCATATTTGCAATCTGTCCCAACTCAAACTGATGTGTCTTCCGACATTGAATGACAAAACGATGAAATTCAAGGACCTTCTGCTCATAGCTTTTAGGCATCTTTTGGGCAAGTCTGGTGCATGTACGCATGCTTAGTCCATTCCGTTTCATGAACCTGAAGCACCAATTGTGTCCTCCTTTGAAATCAGTAACTTCTTTTTCATCAGCAATTCTTCTTGCCTCATGCTGAACCATCTTTGTGGACACAGGAATTCCAATTGTCCTTTGCTCCTCAATCCATATCTTCAATTCCCTCTCTAAATCAGGCCATTTTGCTGACTTGACTCTAATGGCCGCCTTCTGCCGTGGTGTTTTCAGTAGGGTTTCTTCTTCCCGTAGCCAGTCTCGGATTGTTTTCTCAGTTGGACAAGGACCAAACTTACGTTCAGCAGCATGATTTCCATTCACTTTTGCAAACTGGATCACTTTTAACTTGAATTCAGCACTGCACGAAAATCTTTTCTGAGCCATTTCTGGGCAGAATGTGGCAAAACGTAACCTAATATACCGGTAACAAGTGTGAAACAATGAGTGCAAAGACAACAAGTGCGAAAAATGCAAGTAAAAAAAAAAATCTACAACCACTGTATAAGACGCACCCAGTTTTTAGACCCCAAATTTTTCGAAAAAAGGTGCGTCTTATACATGGGGAAATACGGTAACATGGGCCAATCCGGAACAATATCTGGCATGACCATGCGTTGCATGTATGGGCTATACCAGCAGACGACACCTACGGAATCCTCTCCTAACCAAGGTTCATTGGTATAAAAGAATCGCCTGGTGCAAAGAGCATGCAAGTTGGACGTTAGAAGACTGAAAGAAGGTGTGCTGGTCGGATGAGTCACGTTATTTACTCCACACCGTGGATGGTCGTGTATGGATTTTGCATCAAGATGAGGCTCTTGATCCATCATGCATGGTATCAAAAGTGCAGGCTGGTGGAAGCGGTTGTATGGTGTGGTGCATATTTCACTGGCAGGAACTTGGACCCCTGGTGCATGTGGAACAACGTATCAGTGGTCTCCGCTACCTTGCACTTTTTCCTGAATGGCGATGGTGTCTTCCAAGATGACAATGTGCTGAGCCATCAGTCACTTGTGCAGGAATGGTTTGAGGAACACAGTTCTGACTTCCAGCATATCGATTGGCCTCTGAACTCCGGCGATATCAGTCCCATAAAGCACTTGTGGGACACTATGGAGAGGTATATCAGGCGTTTGGATACACCAATCACCACCATACTTTCATTGCTGACCGCATTACACACAGCTTGGTTGGCCATACCTCCCAAATACTTCCAACATCTTGTTGAATCAATGCCATGTTGGATAGCTGCTGTACTGAGGGCAAAAGGAGGACCTACGAATTGTTAGGTAGGTGGTCATAATTCAGTGATCACTCAGTGTATGTTGCGCTATCTTCATCAAGCAGCATTTGATGCACAAATAATACAATAAAAAAAATTCAAATGCCAAGCATTCCTATCAATTAACCTACAGAACATGAGAAAATAATTTTATTTAGTGTACCTGAATGAAAATTTTGGGTTGCACCATGCAATGAGACTACACATGGAATTCCATATTCTCTTGCCACTACAGCTCCTAAAAAAATTGAGTACATCAAAATTTCTAATCAAAAATGAATAAAATTCATATTTGTTGAAGATAAATTCATAATAATTCCAATGAAGCTATATATAATGATTTCAATGAAGTTATAAATAGTCTATAGTATTTTTTAATTTTTATAAAAATTGAGTGAAAAAATGCACCAATAATAGTTCCATTTATCTTGAACACATAAGCAGATTAATGGGGTATTATTTACAAGGGTGACAAGAATTTTCTGAAGGAAGAAGAGTATAGTTGATTAGTTGAAGAGTATAGACATTAAGTTTGAAATTATTAATCAAAAATATGGAATTGATAGGGATGCATTTATAAACATGCAGTTCCTAATAAAAATAGACATACATAGGCAATGGATAAAATATCTGTACAGTTGTCCTCCACTATAATATGGTTCACTCAGCCTCATTTGCTACAGTGGTCTATATTTTTTGATCTCCTGCCCCAGTGGTGGTGTGATGGTCTTTCTAATGGTTAATAGGACCCCAGCGGTGTGCTCTGTTACTCTGGAATAGTGCTACTCACTACAAACACTTTAGGAGAAGTTACTCATTAACAGGTGTTTAGGTGCCTAAAAGACCCTTTCAAAAAGAAAAAAAAAATTACCTTCAATTTGATTTTTCAATCAACTGCAATTCACAGAGTTTGCTTTTAAAGGCGTGTTTTTTTTATTTATTTTAAGTGATTAACTGATAATTAACAAGAAAACAGTTGAACTGTCAGCCAAACTGCTGCAAAGAATGTCCAATTTATGACATAACAAACTTTTAAAAGTGTCTGTTTATTGCCCAAAAACTTATTTCTCGTGTCCAGACCTGTACGCAGTGCTCAAGATGTGGCCTGACTATTACGTTATATAGTGGTATAAGCACCTCCTTATCCCTGCTATAAAAATTCCTGTATATTATTGACAAAACCCCATGAGCTGGCCTCACAGCTCATGGGGTTTTGTTCTCTGAGCAATGCAGACCAGGCCTCACAGCCTGGTCTGCATTGCTCAGAGAACTTCATATCTGACTGCAAAATTACCCCATATCTATTTCATTTTCTGCTGTAGTACTACACATTACTCTGCGGTTACTACATATGTGCAGTACTTTGCATTTGTCAATGTTAAATTTCATTTGCCATTTCTCAGCCCATTTGGCTAACTTTTCTAGATTATGTTGCAGTAGCCTACCATCATTATTGCCATTAACCACCCTGCCAACCTTTGTATCATCTGCAAACATGAACATTAAGCCTGATATTCCTTCATCGATATCATTGATAAATAAAAAAACAACAATAGGCCCAACACCTAACTCTGGTGGACTCCACTAATAACATTAGTTCACAAACACCGGTGTCCATCGATTACCACTCTGTCTTCTCCCACTCAACCATCCCTTAATCCATAGCAGCAACTTGCTTAATGCCACACTGCTCCAATTTGTACAGCAGTCTTCTATGTGCAAGTATCTTTTGATATTTGAAGCTTTTCAGGGAGCTTTTGCTTTCCTGAAATCCAAATATATGATATTAAAATTATTTTTTGCATCCAGTTCCTTTGTGACCACATCAGAGTATCCAATCAAATGGGTTAGACAAGATTTCCCCTTAACAAACCCATTCTGTGTATGAAGTATAATTGCAGCTTTATCTGGATGAACTAACCTTACTTCTTTAACCAGTAAACGAGCAAAAAGAAGAGTAACAAGATTGGTGAGGGGAAACAAAGGGGGTGCTCTTACCAAGAAAGGCTTAAGTTCTGCAAATTGCTGTACCTGGAGAGTAGGCACCTGCGAGGTTTTTTTTTTTTTTTTGTTAGTTATTGGCACATCGGCTTCTGTGGCCATAATGCACCTCCCAAGGTTTTTTTCATTTTACTGATCCAAGCCCGAGGTGGGATTCAAACCCGCGACCTTTGGGTTGCCAGGCAGGCACTTTGCCCATCTGGCTAGCCCGGTCAGTGCCTGCGAGGTGATCTGATTGAAGTATATAAGGCCTTGAATGGGTTGAGCAAGCTGAATGCTGATGGGATTCTTCCTCTTGCTCAGATTGATCTGTGCCCCTCAGATCTGAGGGGGGCACAGTTTCAAATTGAGGAAAAACAGTTGTAGAATAGATGTGCAGAAATTTGCCTTTCTCACTGAAGTTACATTACATACAGTACATTACATTTAAGGTTCCATAAATTTTCTTGCATTTTCTAGAATATATGCTGTATGTTTTATTGCACAATTTTTGTATTTAAAGTTTATATTTAAAAGGCTTAAATATTTCTACTACATTTAATAGTGTAATATAAAGAAATTGTGCCTTAAAATCAGACAGAAACACTGGTAATGCCAGTCAATTAAAATTATTTACATTATTTCCAATGGATAAATCTCTCCCACTTAATCATCCAAACAAAAAAAAAAAAAAATCCTACATCGCCTGTACATCCCTTCCAATAGTTTATCTGGTTCTTCCTTGAATTTATTTAATTGAACTATTTCCTTCACAGAATAACAATAGGTGGAAGTTTATTACAACAATCAACAACCTTCTGGCTGAAGGCAAAATTCTGCACATTTATTCTAAACCATCCTGCCTCAATTTCAATTTGTAACCCCTCATGTGCTAAGTCTGAACAAGAGGAAGAATCTCATCAGCAGTGAGCTTGCTCAATCCATTCAGAGACTTAAATACCTCAATCATACCTCGTAGGTAGTTAATCTCCAGATGCTGCAATTTGCAGAACTGAAGTTATTCTTGGCAAGAGCACCTCTTTGTTCCCCTCACCAATCTTATTGCCTTTCTCTGCACCTGTACAAGCAGCTCTATATTTTTCCTAAAATGAGCCTCTAAACCTGCATACATCAAGATGTGGTCTGACCTTGTACTGGAATAATCACCTCCTTATCCCTATTAGCAAAATTCCTGTATAATATTGACAAAACCTCACGAGCTGTCCTGGAAGTCTGGCTGCATTGCTCACGAAACTTCATATCTGACTGCACAATTACCCCGGATCTTTTTCATTTTACACTACCCTGAATGTAGTAACTCATAGCTGGAACATTAATCTTGGATTACTGCTGTCCATGTGCAGTACCTTGCATTTGCCAATGTTAAACTTCAATTGCCAATTGTCATGCATAATTACAGTATTCAAGGTAAGTATGCAGTGGCATACCTTCATTACTGTCATTAACCACCCTGCCAATCTTTGTACAGTCAGTCCTCATATAACATGTGTTTACACTACACAAATTCGATCATACACAATTTATAAATAGGGGAACGATATCTTATATAACATGAACCGAATTCGCTTATGCATGATTCGCCTTTGTGTTTACAAGAAATGGCAGTTGAACGCGGAATCACCCCAACTGAATGCAACACAATAGGAATGAAGAGAAGATTCTGAAAATGTATTTATGTTTTTTATATCAGTGAAGGGGAAACACATTTCACCATAATAACGTAAAAACCCACACAATTCCAGCTATCAGTATTATCGTAA
Organism: Mastigoproctus giganteus; assembly: GCF_048544385.1. Classification (NCBI taxonomy): domain Eukaryota; kingdom Metazoa; phylum Arthropoda; class Arachnida; order Uropygi; family Thelyphonidae; genus Mastigoproctus; species Mastigoproctus giganteus. Next base: position 96,022,642 of record NC_143583.1, on the reverse strand, counting down.
ATGCAATTAGATCGAGTTTACTACCAGTTTATAACTGATTCCACTAGCAGAAACACAACTGGAAATTGTATTTATTGTTTTATGGTAGTAACCCCCAGAAATGTGCTTTAGTAAAATGTGAGCTAGTGAGGTGTTCATAGTGTGTCTCTGCCTTTACGGTGTTGTTTATTCAGTTGCTACACGTGTGCAGCTTTATTTATGTGTATCAAGCGTGCCTCATTTTGTAAGTGTGCTTTATTCCCTAAAAACAAGTAACACACTGCAGATTCAGATAGAAAAAGAAAAGCAATATTGATAAACAGGCGGACTGGGTCAAAAATTCTTACCCGGAAAAATTTGTAGCGGCCTCCTACTAGCGTTTATGGCCAAAATCACACCTGCCTCCAGCCCACCGGGGTTTCCTCAGCAAGGCTTATGGCCAGTCTGCCTCTGTCGATAGAGAAAAAATATGAAATTGTGAAACGCTTTGAGCAAAATGAAAGAACATGTGATACTGCACGTGCCACAGGCCTAAATGAGGCAACACCGAGAATTACAAAGAATGCAGAGAAAATAAAAACAACTTTCATAGCAGGAACAACTCAAAGTGTAATCAAAATCCATTAGATTAAGACACAAAGAATTGGAAGAGATGGAATGGCTGTCATCTGTTTGGATAGAAAATCAAACCAAGAAACAAGTTTGCTTACGATAGAAGCAAAAGCAGTAGCAATATTTTATTACGATTATTTATTGTGTTTGGTAATGTTTTGGTTAGAAATGTGTATTCAATCTTGGGTGGTCGGCACTAACCCTATTTTTCCCATAGGGCCTATTGTTTATATTGCACGATTTTGCATTGCATGAGGGTTTCTAGGAACACAACTATCGTGCTATACGAGGACTGACTGTATCATCTTTGAACTTGACATTATGCCTGATATACCTTCATTAATATCATTACTAAATGCAGAAAACAAAAATGGGCCCAGCACCAAACCTTGGGAGATTCCACTGATAATAATAATCCACGAAGTCCATTTATAACCATTTCTGTCTTTTCCAGCTCAACTATCCCTTTGTCATTAGCGGTAACTTGCCCATAATGCCAAACTACTCTAATTTGTACACAGTATTTTGTGTGTAAGCTTTTCTGAAATCCAAGTGTCTGATATCAGAAGTATTTTGTGCGTCCAGTTCTTTTGTTACTGCATCATAGTATCCAATCAGATTGGTTAGACAAGATTGCCCTTTAATAAATACATGCTGTGACTGAAGTATAATTGCACTCCTGCCTAAATGATCCTGCATTACTTCTTTAACCAGTGATTCCATTATTTTCCCTGGAATGGAAGTGAAGTTAACACGTCTGTAATTACTCTCATGTTATCCTCTGATTTCCCTTTGTGAATTCGGTATACATTTGCCCATCTCCAGTCCACAGGGACCTCTCCTGTATCTATAGGTACTCTCATGATTATGGCTAAGGGTTTGTTTACTTCCTTTCCACCTCACTTAATATAACTGGATAGATGCCATTCATACTGGGTACCTTTTTTATGTTTTATGCTTCAAAAATTTCTCAATTATAACAAAATCATTTAGCTCCCTGTTAGAGTTTGATAAGCTTCAGGCATCTCCTCCCCTAAAGGATTCCTCAGGTGTGAATGTAGATGTAAAATACCTATTCAATTTGTCTGCAACCTGAGCAGGATCAACAGTTAAACCACTGATATAAAGCCAATGTGATTCATCCCCTTCCTGCTGGTGTTTACATGAGTAAAGAATTCTCTGCTGTTTTTCTTTGCATCCTTAAGACTACCCATAAAATCTGCTTAGCTTGCTTAACCTCCTTTGTCACTTGATTACAGACTAGTTTAACCTAATAGTTGATATGTATCCCATGCAATTTTTATTCTCTGCCAGAAGTCTCATTAGATCATCTGACATCCATTTAGATGTAAGCCTTGAATAGTATTTCCTAGTTGGTATGAAAAGTTTAGTAGCTCCTATGATTATTATTTCCCTGAATGCTTTCTATTTAACTTTCTAACTAATGATATTTCTTTGGAAATATCATTAGTTGGTCTCACTATACAGAATTTAAAAACTGTCTGAGACCACTCTAGTTCCCTTTACCCTTGATGGTAGTTACATCTGTAAATCCCACAATGTAATGATCAATAAACCATGATCACTGCTACCTGGTGGTTCTTTTTATTTGCAGATTCTAAATGCATGAAGAATTACTGCTGATATTCAGATCAATTTTTATTGCGCTCTCTAACATTCAGATATTTACATCAATTTTTATTGCACGCTCTAACATTCAGATATTTACATCAATTTTTATTGCGCTCTCTAACATTCAGATATTTACATCAATTTTTATTGCTCAATTTTTTTTCTCTAACATTCTGATATTCAGATCAATTTTTATTGCTCTCTCTAACATTCTGCTGTAGAAAACAGTCATCCAGTGAATCCATAAGTCTTTCTAGGTGTGTGAGTGACCAACCCACAATCTATAGTTAATATCTGGAAAGATAAAATTCCCCATTTTAAGACAAACAGAATTTTATGATACAGTGCCATCGAACAAGTCAGTTTTCAGTGATTTTGTCAGGGAACTGTTCATTAGAGATGCTGTAAATTCTTTCTGATCATGGACCACATAAGTACCAAAAACAGGCTATCCTAGAAGCAACTCATCTTTTATAAAAATGGCAGATTAATGCATGCTCAGTGATGCCATATGAATGTAGTAAGATATTAAGGCAATTTGCCATTTAAAATTTGTCAGTGTGTTATAGCGAAATACTGGAAACACAAAGTTTGCTTTACTGGGAGCATTACACACTTACTAGGCATTTCAAACTTGGTTGCAAAACCAAATAGAGGATGAGGAAGTTTTTGCACCTTTCATCACAATGTTTCACTGTTGTGAAACATGTGATTAAAGGTGCATTAAAGTGCATTCTGTTATTGTTCAGTTCCTTTAGCACCCATCTTCTGGCATTTTGGACAGTTTCATTTAATTATAAAAAAAATAATGAATTAAAAACTAGCAGAAATCTATAAAGGCCCATCTCTTTCCTTTCATGGATCAACCATGCACAGTAAGTTTTTCATAAGGACACTGTTGGTCATGCACTAAACCACCCTGAATACAATTCATTCTCTTTGGACCATCTATAAACCAAAACTTTTCAACAAAGCTATAAACCTTACACGTTGTACAACTGTACAAGTTCACTGTGGATTGTAGCTGATGTAGTGTTTGTTCACATAACAGTCAAAAAATTTGCTATCATATATCAGTAATTCTGAACAAAAATTCTGACTCAATGGGAGTGCCTCTTTTAGTGTTAAAAATTAACAAACTGAGTGCCTCTGTGTCCATCTGTGAAATAAAACACAAAAATGTATCATAATAGTACACAGAAAGTATAACTCTTAGCTTACACATAATCATAGCCTTCAGCAATATTCTAAGAAGTACCGTATTGCTTAGAACATCATTTATGGTTTTTTTTGCAGTTTTATATCATAATAAATGTCACCGCTACTTTCTGAAGGCACCAAAATTGTTAGTTCCAATATATCTAGGACTATTATTAGTTTAATGGCATGGTAAACTTCAAAGTACAATGTTTCAGCCTAATTTAAATTATAAATAAAATAATCAAATAGGTACACTACTTGATTATTTCATTAAAATTAGTGGCAAAGCTAAAGAAAGCCAACACGAGAACCACAGCAAACTACGGGAAACTTACCAGACAAACTGGTTTTCCGCTACTGCAGCTTCGCACTGCATGCTCAGTAAACAGGCGATGAATGCTATCGGTTTGGAACAGAAGTCGAGAATGATATATTGATTGACACATAGGCACGACAGACGATGTACTCATTGGTGCTTGAACACAACAGATGATAATGTCATAGCATTAAGTGATTGACGATATGATACATATATATATATATATATATATATATATATAGAGAATCTTTCTTTCTTTTCCTATTCTTTCCTAACCTAGCCTTAAAGGTTAGGTTAGGAAATAATAGAGAAAGGTTTTCTTATTAAGGAAAAGGTTTCCTTACCTAACTTTAAAGGCTATGTTAAGAAATAATAGTAAAAGAAAGGGTTAATCTTTAGAACAGGTGTGCAGTCCAGTCTATTCGGTCAAACTGTGGTGAACTGTCAGGTTTTTTTTAATAGACTAATATTTGGCTAGTGAAAAAAAGATTAGGTTAGTTTATGGCACTAATTTGGGACAGATTCAAGCGAAAAAACTGACTGTATATGATACCACACACTAAAGATTATGGACACCCCTTTTTCATTTGAATTAATGGCGTAAACCAACCTAACCTTTTTTCACTAGCTGAATATTAGTCTATTAAAAAAAAAAACCACAGTTCACCGCACAACAGTTTAACTGAATAGACTGGAGTGTGCACCCTGTTCTAAAGTTTAACCAACCAAAGAAAGAAAGATTCTTTATATACATAAGTATCATAATGTCAATTAATCACTTAATGCTATGATGTTATCATCTGTTGTGTTCACACACCAGTGGGTACATTGTCTGTCACTCCTACATGTCAACCAATATATCATTCTTGACTTCTGCTCCAGACCATTGCCTGTTTACTGAGCATGCAGCGTGAAGCTGCAGAAGTGGCAAACCAATTTGTCTGGTAAGTTTCCCATAGTTCTCATATTGGCTTTCTTTACCTTAGCCAAATTAGTAAACTGAAACTGATTATAATATAAAAAACATTTACTTTGAATGCAAATAAGTAAAATATAAAATGTGGCATGAGCCGTTATATATTCTTTGGAATGGATACTGTAGGACATATACTGATTCCAAAAAAATTAATAAACTGAGTATAAGCTGAATGTTGAAAAGCAATTATTATTATTACATACCATGAGAAATAAGACCACCAATCTCTGTGACAACCCCAGCTAACATTGGGAAATAGGGACTCCAGGCTATATCAGTACTGTAGGTAATCAAGATGTCTCCTGGCTATACAAGACAAAAAAAACCAACAACATGATATTAAATAATTTTAAATGGCTGTTACATAATTTGCACAACAGAACAGTTTGTTTATTCTGTGAGTTGTGCAAGTCACAGTTTGAACAGGAATGAACTTTGATTACCATGAAGTGAATAAAACTGAAAAATTTCCAAGCTGTAATAATAGATATAATGATTACATTGTAAAAGGAAAAATACAAGGAATAATAAACATAGTTAAGTCATTACTAATATGGAGCTCAATATGAGCTTATCCATTTTGAGTGAGTCAACTTATCCTACTATGAGAACTAATTTCTACTCTTGAAGAGTCTTTGGAGATGGTTTGAAATTTGCTCCCTAGGCATCCCATACATGTTTCATGGGATTTAGGTCTGAAAATATTAATTTGGATATTCCCAGCTCTGTTTCAGTTGTGCTCTCTGGGAAGATCACTTTTTTGTTTGTTTTGTTGTTTTTCAGAATTTTTTTCAAAACCAACTAAGGCATCAGTATATTATCTTAGTAAACTGCCACCTTTACCCAAGATAGACTAAGTTGGCCACAGTGAAAAAACGTTCATAAGGAGTTAATAAGTTACCTGCATGGGTGGTTGAGGCTGGCAATTTGGGGAAGTTCAAAGGTCAGCTGATTAGTTACCTACAGGAGGAGGAGGGAAATGCATAGGTTGTCTATTTCCTTCTTTTTTATTAATTATTAAGTATTTATTTTATTATTATTTTACTTTTTTTTTTGGCTGGTGCAGCATAAGCCTTAGGCTTCCTTGCACTATATGGCCAATACTGATACTAAGACAGATTTATAGACACTTTCAAATTCAATCCTAACTCATGACTTTTTCCCAACATTGCCCTGTACTTGCTTAAGTAATGTTGTTGTTATTTGATTTTTAGGAGCATTAGCAACTAAGGCCATATTGCTCCGGGATATGCGGTGGTCATTCCATGACCTTTCCGCATCCTCCGTATTTGGTGGTGACGGGCTCGAACCCCGGTCTAATCAAGAAGCGTGTGCTACGCACTGCTGCTCCTTCCCACCTGGCTACGGAGGCGCCTTGCTTAAGTAAGTTCTCAGATCTACTCTTAATATCATAAGTGCTAACGTGTACAACAGTATCACCTTTTGTGTCAGTTCTCATCTTAAAAGATGATATCTGCTCTACATCGTCATCTACTTTTACCCTTGGCAGATATACACCCATCCTTCTTCCACAACATATTTGTGAATTGCAATTTACCCCATAATCCTTAAAAATGATGTATATCACATTGTTGCTTAGATGAAAAGATGCACCATCGGTTTATAAGATGTTCCAAGGCCACATGTTATCTACTCCTATCCTAGCCAAAAATTGTAGAATGAAGTTGGCACACTGTTGGGATTACATAGAGTTAAATGGTGCAGTACATGGATACATAGTAAGGAAACCATTGTAGGCGTGATCAAAGCACTTTGATCACTCCAACAATGATCATATTGTTACCCATGGAATAGCTAGTTGTCACAAGTAGGCACAGCATTCTCTGCTGGGAGCTAGAGACAAAGAACCTGTTTATTTATTCATATTTTCTCATCATTTTACACAGTTCAATTTGGAAAAGGAAATCTTCTTAAGTTATTAAATGGTGATACTCTCGATACAAAACCAGTGTGTTGTTCTTGTTATGGTGAAAGAGCTTTACCAACAAAGCATGTTATTTTATTTGCAGTACCATGTTAATTTTGATTACTACTGTAGTTGTGTCTCTTTTTATCACATCTAAGATGTGGGTGACTAGTCATGTTATGAGATTTACTTTGCATAGTGACTGCATGATAAAAAGTGCATCAAAAAGTGATACAAATGCACACTATATGAACATTTTGAACATTTTTTCTCTGCCTTGCATTTCTGAATAGTCTAGACCAGTGGAATGCAAACTGTGGTCTGCAGCCCCCCCCCCCCCCCCCAAGATGTGAGAAGATGGTGATTACACAGGAAAAAATGATACTTTGGAATGGCAAGTTAGAAAATTTTTGGAAGATGAGATTAGTATTAATAGTGGAAAATGATGTAAGAAAGCAAATTTATACGCAACAGCAAAAAAAAAAAAAAAAAAAAATCCCATTTCACCTATCCATCTCCTAATTCTTCAAGAAATTAAAGTGACTGTTAAAGTGAAATTAAAGAAACAGACATATTGATACATTTTTAATTTTATTTTTTAAATCTGCATATTTTGAAACATGGAAGGGCAAATTTTTAAGGTGTGTTAGTTAGTAATATTTCTATTTTTTGTCAATTGCAATGCTTTATAATCGTGAACAAAATGCTTTTTATTTTGGAGCTCTGTGGAACTTTTTTCCACTCCAAAATAAAAAGCTCTTTGGAGCTTTTTATTTTAGAGCCAGGAATCAAAAGGGGCCCGAAGCTGAAAGTTTGCCCGACATTGGTCTTGACTTTTCTATTCCAAATTTCATCTCTGGACAATTCATGGTTTGCCAACTAAAGTGCAAACTTTATTTATAACAACCCTTTAAATAAACAATCCTTTAATTGAGAAAAAATAGTTGTATAAGTAACCATCATAGAAAGCAGTGTTATAGTTACTCTGATTTTAAAGTGATGTCATAGCATTGACACCCTTACAATTCATATCATTACGTGCAATTACAGATGAAATATACTGACATTGAATAGCTTGATGCCTAAGAAGCACTTCATAGTGTTTTGTCCAGTAAACAATGCTGTTACAGATACAATATACTGACATCTCATGTCTTTATTCTTCACAAAACATGTTTTTTTTTGTCAGTTTGGTCCTTGGTGTTTTTGCGATGGTGCAACTGCAGGATTACAATCACTGATAAAGCAGAGAAGAAAAAAGGAGAAAAAAAATCTGTGAAACATATGATTTTTAGACTATTAATAGTAAATTTTACATCCTACACAGGTGAAGTGCTTTCATTTCAAGTAAATTGACCTTCACTTCATTTCAATTTAAATATAGAAATATGTAGTTAGTTCTTAAAAGGCCAACACAGCATTAAAGGTGAGAGTACCCGAGTACACCAGTTCGTGAACTTTCCAGAAATTTCCACACATAACTGATCCACTAGCTTTCTCAAAAGCTGGAATGACAGAGATAATGGAGCTGAATGCTTGTTATATTTTCCCATTATTACAGAGAAATGATGTTCTGGCCAAATATAAGGTGATAACATCCACTGGTGGCAAAGGATGTGGATGGAGTGGGCAAAGGTCTCACCCCCTAGAGGCTTAATGGCTGAAAAAATTCAATCCCAGCTGATATAAAGGTAATTATCTATTGATGATATTGTGACTTATATAGTAACTGATAAAGTAACAATATGTCTTTAGCATCTAAGACCATAATACATTATGTTTGTACAAGTGTGTGTTTGTGGGTCAACTTTCATGTTGTATGGGATAATTAGCTGCAATTCTCCTTTGTAACATAAATTGTTAAGTTTGTTTGTTCTTTGTGTTTAAAGTCATTAGCTAAGATCAGCATCTAAACCAATGCTAGGGATTTGGAGAGACCAATTAGCATGGTCCAGATGAGATTATTATTATTAGCCATATGGTGCAAGGAAGCCTGAGGCTTTTGCTGCACCAGCCAAAAAAATTTCCTGAGTTACCCTGAGAGAGAGAGAGAGAGAGAGTGTGTGTGTGTGTGTGTGTGTGTGTGTGTGTGTGTGTGTGTGTGTGTGTCACCAAGAAATAGAAGAATGATGATATCCAGCTGAGGACCCTAGGTGTGTCAAGCCCATACTCACCAGGTGTAAGCTCCATGCTGAAGTATGTCTGATCATGTCATATCAGATGCCCACATCTGCTTACAAACATACAATGCATGGGATACATACAAATTAACACGTGACACGGACGCCTATGATAGATACAAGTTGATCTGTAACCAAGTTACAAAGGAGGTTAGGCAGGCGAAGGCAGATTACGAGAGATCCTTGGCAAGGGATGCGAAGAAAAACAGCAAAGAGTTCTTTACTTATGTAAACTCTAGAAGGAAGGGGATGAATCAGATTGGTCCACTTGAGATCGATGGGTCAACTGTTGATGACCCTGCTGGGGTAGCTAACAAACTAAATGAATATTTTGCATCGACATTCACACATGAGGAGTTATTCAGCGAGGGGAATGCCAGAGGTGTATTCAACTCTAGCAGTAAGCTAGAGAATCTTGTAATAACTGAGAGCAAAGTGGAGGAGAAATTGTTGAAGATAAACACAAGAAAGGCACCTGGGGTGGATGGGATCTATCCAGTTATATTAAAGGAGGCAGCAAAGGAGGTAAGCAAACCCTTAGCCATAATTATGAGAGCTTCCTTGGACTCAGGGGAGGTACCCATTGACTGGAGATGTGCAAATGTGACCCCAATTCACAAAGGGGGATCAAAGGCTGACACAAGTAATTATAGACCTGTGAGTTTAACTTCTGTTCCCGGAAAATTAATGGAGGCACTGGTGAAAGAAGCACTGCAGGATCATCTAGACAAGACTTCAGTTATAGCTAGGACACAGCATGGTTTTGTTAAGGGGAAGTCTTGCCTGACCAATTTGATTGGATACTATGATGCAGTCACAAAAGAACTGGATGCAGGGAATAACTTTGATATTATATACTTGGATCTTAGAAAGGCTTTTGATACTGTTGCACATGGAAGACTGCTGCACAAATTGTAGCAGTGTGGCATTGGAGGCAAGTTGCTGCTATGGATAAAGGGGTGGTTGAGGGGGAGAAGACAGAGAGTGGTAATCAATGGACACTGCTCATCGTGGACTAATGTTATTAGTGGAGTCCCTCAGGGTTCAGTATTGGGGCCTTTATTGTTTTCTGTATTTATAAATGATATTGATGATGGTATATCAGGCTTAATGTCCAAGTTTGCAGACGATACGAAGGTTGGCAGGGTTGTCAAGGACACTACTGACACTATGCTGCTGCAACAGGATTTGGAAAGGTTGAGCAGATGGGCTTCGAGGTGGCAAATGAAGTTTAACATTGACAAATGTAAAGTACTACATATGGGAAACAGTAACCCCAGAGCAACGTATCAACTCTGTGGTACTACACTGACAGTGGTAGAGAATGAAAGGGACCTGGGGGTGGTGGTGCAGGCAGATATGAAGTTCTCTGAGCAGTGCAGACGAGCTGCAAGAGTAGCTCATGGTGTATTGTCAATGATATATAGGAATTTTTCTAGCAGGGATAAGGAGGTGATTATTCCCTTGTATAAGGCAATGGTCAGGCCACACCTAGAGTACTGTATACAGGCCTGGAGGCCTCATTTCAGGAAGGATGTAGAGCTGCTGGAACGAGTACAGAGAAGGGCAACTAGATTGGTGAATGGGACAAAGGGGTTCTCTTACGAAGAAAGGCTTAAGTTTTGCAAATTACAGTGTCTGGAAACTAGGCACCAGCGGGGTGATCTGATAGAGGTGTACAAAGCCTTGAATGGTTTGAGCATGCTCAATGCTGATGGGATTCTTCCTCTAGCTCAGAAAAATCACCTGAGAGGGCATAAATTCAAATTGAGGAAAGACAGATGTAGGATAGATGTGCGGAAATTTGCCTTTAGCCAGCGGGTGGTTGGTGGGTGGAACAGACTTCCATCCCTTGTCGTGGAAGTTGATAGCCTAAATAAGTTTAAGGCTCAGCTGGACAGGTATTTCGAACGAACAGAGGGGTGAAGTGGAAGTGGTTATTTTTATTTATTTATGTTACTTTTTTTTTTTTTTTTTTTTTTTTTTTTGGCTGATGCTGCATAAGCTTGCTTTCTTGCATCAAATGCCTCTACTAATGCTAATGCTAATGCTAAACAACACTCCACATGATGTACAGCATAGTGCTGTTGTGATCATATAATCTTTAAATATGTATCTGTTTTTCCCTGACCGAATACAGTTGGTTAAAAGTTTCCATATTGATGCTGCTTACATAAACTAAAACTGAAATACATTATCTCAACCTAATGTCTCCATGCAAGAATCATGTAACTGGGGACCCCTTTTGAGTTCCCAGTCACTAATCACTAATTTTGCCCACAAATAGCAACAGGCAATCATATATAACCTTTTGAAAAATTTCCTCCATGCTATACATTAATTAGAGAATGCAAACATGCCTTAATTCTAAAACAGTTGTATGCAGCGTACATTATTGCATGGAAATCCAATAAACTCAGATACCAGTTTATTGGACTTCCGTGCTGGATTATATTTATTGGACTTTTACTATAGTTTTAAGACTGCTAAAATTCTAGTACTTGATGTAACTTAAAATTTCTTAATACTTACTTGGATTGAGTGGGCTTCACTAATGGAGCTGACTACTCTGGCAGGTCCTTCAACTATCCCTCGGCTTACAGGAACTCCTAATGTAACAAGCAGAAAATCATTACCATATAAATCAACAATACTACAGCAATTGTTCCACGATGCTTAACTTCAAAGGGTTGTTGTTATTTGGTTTATAGGAGCATTAGCAACTAAGGCCCTATTGCTCCGGGAATATGCGGTGGTCATTCCCTGACCTTTCCGTATCCTCCGTATTTGGTGGTGATGGGCTCGAACCCCGGTCTAATCAAGAAGCGTGTGCTATGCACTGCTGCTCCTTCCCACCTGGCTACGGAGGCGCCCAATTTGAAAGGGACTCTTGAATGAAAAATTTAATGATAACACATTAATAATAATAATTCATTACACAAACTCTACCAATTTTTGTATTATTTTGATTAAAGTAATTATCAGAAGGTCCCCATACATGTAAAGTATGCACACATCTGGGTCTCTTTAAACTGAAGACAATATCAATGAGGAAAAGTTAGGTATTGGTAAAGTTGCATTGCCATCTTTAATTTCGATTCATCCAACAGTCATTAATATATACCTATTGAATATCAAGCAAAACACTACTCACTTATAGTTGAAGTATGCTTACAGTTGTTTCTATTTGTCAATGCCAATAATTGCCAATTACCAGCATGGTTATCTGGCTATAAAGTGCCACTGAGCTACAGCACTGTCACAGTAACACTGAAGAATTAGAAGTAAGCATTCTGCTCCTATGTACCAAGCCACTTAATATTCAAAATAAAATAAAATAAAAATATAAATAACAAGAGACAGAGCAACACTCACCCTCCAGTGCAAAAACATGACCTCTACCCAAGGAAACATGTGCCTACCAGGGGTCGGCAACCTGCAACTCTTTGAACATGTAACTGTGGCTCTAACATTTAGCTACATGTACGAAAAGCAACGTATTTCTGTGAGCAAATATTTTCGAGCATGAACTATATTAAAAATAAACAAAGAAACCGTCTGAACAATGCAATTTCTCAGATTGTTTAAAGATGAAAATTACGGCATACTCGCCTGATGCTGAGACTCGCAAGAGAAGTTCAGCAGCAAAAGTCATTAATTTATACCTAATTGGATGTTTGTTACGTTTTTTCAGTATTAATAAATAATATTTCAAAAATATATTTTTTTAATAAAGCACCTTCCCACTCTACTCCATTTCTTATAAAAATTCCTCGCCCCTCACCTCATTTCTTATAAAAATTCCCCGCTGAGGTGCGGCTCTTCGGATTTTTTTTTTTTTTTTTAATTAGACCAAAAATGGCTGTTCACTGAAAAAAGGTTGTCTACCCCTGGCCTACATCCACTAAAGAATGGATGCCATTTTTATAATAATAATTACATAAATAGGAACTGAGAATTGACAAGCACTACCTCTTCAAAGGGACATCAGCACTTGTGAACTCTACAAGGATCATATTTCAGTCATTGACTGCCATCCAACAAAATGTCAATGGATGGCCCTATATGATCCAACCCAGACAAAAAATAATGAACAGAACTAAAATCTACAATGTATGTCATGGCCACCATCCTAAAGTTATTTATGATACAGATGTAATGTGGTCCATTATATTTTGAGGGGGCATAGATTCAAACTGAGGAAAGACAGTTGTAGAGTAGATGTGTGGAAGTTTGCCTTTGGCCAACAGGCGGTTGATTGCTGGAGCAAACTTCCATCTGTTGTTCTAGAAGTTGATAGCTTAAATAAATTCAAGGTAGAACTAGACAAACATTTGGATCAAATGGATCAGTGAAATGGGAAGGGTTTTTTTTTTTTTTTTTGGCTGATGCTGTATAAGCTTGCTTTCTTGCATCATATGCCTCTACTAATGCTAATTTGTTTTTCCCCTTTCCTTCTTTGATTTATGTTTTCTTCTATTCCACTCTTCCTTTTGTTTTTATGCTCATGACCACAACTTGGTTTCTTCATTATGTTTTAAGTTGCTGTATTATTTGGTTTGTATAAAACTTCTGATTTTAATTTAGTTATTTATGTCAAATATATTTATTATGATTTAGCTCAATGTTAATTTGCATATATGCATTTAGTTTAGACCTGTCAATCGGATGGATTGAAGTTAAAATTTTGTCTGTTTGCTTATTTAAACTAAAATTAAATTAAACCTACACTGAGTTGTGGTCATGACATACTTTATAATTTAGAGTTCTGTTCATTATTTTCTGTCTAGTCTGGATTGTACAATAACATCCACTGACATTTTGCCGGAAAGCAGTGAATGACTAAAATATGATCCTTTTAGAGTTCACAAATATACCATACTGGGTGGTACAAACCACCATACCAGAAACGTACCAACTGGGTGGTACTACACTCAGGGAAGTGGAAAGTGAAAAAGACCTGGGGGTAATTGTGCAGCCAAATATGAAGTTTGCTGAGCAGTGCAGATGGGCTGCCAGTGCAGGTCATGGAGTCTTGTCAATGATATATAGGAATTTTGCTAGCAGGTACAGGGAAGTGATAATCCTGTTATACAAGGCAATGGTCAGGACACACCTAGAGTACTGTGTACAGGTCTGGAGGCCTCATTTTAGGAAGGATGTAGAGTTTCTAGAACGAGTACAAAGAAGGGCAACAAGATTGGTGAGGGGAACAAAGGGGTGTTCTTACCAAGAAAGGCTTAAGTTCTGCAAATTGCAGCACCTGGAGAGTAAACATCGGCGAGGTGATCTGATTGAGGTGTACAAGGCCTTGAATGGGTTGAGCAAGCTGAATGGGATTCTTCGTCTTCCTCAGACTAAGAACCTGAGGGGGCACAGTTTCAAATTGAGGAAAGAAGTTGTAGAATAGATGTGTGGAAATTTGCCTTTAGCCAGCGGGTAGTTGATTGGTGGAACAGGCTTCCATCTTTTTTTGTGGAAACTAACAGCCTAAATAAATTTAAGGCTGAGCTGTAAAGGGATTTGAAACAAATGGAGGGATGAAATGGTTTTTTTTTTTTTTTTTGGCTGATGCTGCATAAGCTTGCTTTCTTGCATCGTATGCCTCTACTAATGCTAATGTCAAATGCTGATGCCCCTTTGAAGTGCTTGTGAGCTGCTAGTTCCCATTTATCTAATTATCTGTTTATTATAGAAGTGGTGTCCATTCTTGTATACATCTCCTTGGGCAGGGAGTTGTGCATTGTCCTGTTGAGTGTTTACTTCAACCAAGTTCCACGTTAACTACAGAAGTTGTTGTTGTTTGGTTTTTAGGAGCATTAGCAACTAAGGCCATATTGCTCCGGGATATGCAGTGGTCATTCCCTGACCTTTCTGCATCCTCCGTATTTGGTGGTGACGGGCTCGAACCCCGGTCTAATCAAGAAGCGTGTGCTATGCACTGCTGCTCCTTCCCACCTGGCTACGGAGGCGCCAACTACAGAAGTAATTTGCTGTATTTGCTACCTGGTTTAATGTTTTCTTTTATTAGAAGTCGTAGTGACATTAACATGTAGGTAATATCCCCACAGTAAAGTTAACTATAAATAGGAGGAAAATAGGAGATCTTTTGGCCAAAACAGGCAAAAACAGTTCTTTATGAAGAACAGTAGGGAAAGAAAATTTTTCATAAAAAGCAAGTGATTTTTAAAGTTCACACTGCACTGAAAATTAAATTTCACTGCAATATACACATTTTATATTATATAAAGCACGCATTCAAACATTAGTTTACTTAGGACTTTTTTGTCTGTAGATTTATGTTTGGACTATCTGTTCGACAGCTGATTATGATTGTGACCAATTATGATTGGTTCAAGAAAGATATTGTTGCAGACTTTGCTCTCTTGAGAAATGTGGGCTACAGGCCTAATGATTGTGATGAGTATAACAAACAACTATACAGAGAAATAGAGTGGGTCAGTAAATCGAAATGTCTTATAATAAAAAAAAAAAAAAAAAAAGGTAAACTGCAACCATTATCAATCCAATGCAGGATGGAAGCCTCCTCAATGATATATGTTTAGAGAAAGGAACCATAATCTGCCATGCTGGTCCAGTGTGGGTTTACAGATCAATCGCATTTTGCAGTCAGAGGCTTGAACCCCGGTCTACTCAAAGGGTGTGTACTACTGCACTCCCATGCCCCCATGTCTTATAATAGGGGATTTTAACTTTCCACATATTGACTGAAACTTGTGAGTTGGTCACTCACATAGTAGTAAGACAATTGTAGATTTAGTGGATGGCTGTTTTTGGCAGCAGTATATTAGAGAGGTAACAAGAGGAAGCAATACTTTTGATCATGTTATTAGCAGCAATTGTTCATGCATTAAGCATCTGCAGGTAAAATATTTACTGGGTGGCAGTGACCAGAGTGTACTGATGTGGGATTTACTTAAAGACATAACTCCTGCCAAGGGTAAAGGGAAGAGCCATTAGCATTAGTTGAGGCATATGATGCAAGAAAGCAAGCTTATACAGCATCAGCCAAAAAAAAAAAAAAAAAAAACCCCTACCCATTTCACCCATCCAGTCACTCCAAATGTTTGTCTGGTTCAGTCTTAAATTTATTTAAGCTCTCAACTTCCACAACAAAAAATGGAAGTCTGTTCCAGGAATCAACTACCCGCTGGCTAAAGGCAAACTTCTGCACATCTATTCTACAACTGTCTCTGCACATCTATTCTACAACTGTCTTTCCTCAATTTGAATCGATGCCCCCTGAGGTTCTTAATCTGAGCAAGTGGAAGTATCCTGTTAGCATTGAGCCTGCTCAAACCATTCAAGGCCTTATACACCTTGATCAGATCACCTCACAGGTGCCTAGTCTCCAGCTGCTGCAACTTGCAGAACTTAAGCCTTTCTTTGTAAGCACACTCCTTTGTTCCTCTCGCCAATCTTGTTTATCTCTGTACTCATTCTATCAACTCTACATCCTTCCTACAATGAGTACTCCAGACCTGTATACAGTGCTTAAGGTGTGGCTTGACCATTGCCTTATACTAAGGGATAATCACCTCCTTGTCTCTGCTAGCAAAATTCCTATATATATTGACAAAACTCCATGACCTGCACTGGCAGCCCATCTGCAATGCTCAAAGAACTTATTTTCTGACTGCAAAATTACCCCCAGGTCTTTTTCATTCTCGATCTCCCTGAGTGTAGTACCACACAGTTGGTAAGTTTCTCTTGGGTTACTGCTATCCATACGGAGTACTTTGCATTTGTCAATGTTAAACTTCAGTTGCCACATCTCAGCCCATCTGCCTAACTTTTCTAGATCCTGTTGCAGTAGCATACTGTCTTTACTGTCATTAACAACCCTGCCAACCTTTGTATCACCTGCAAACTTGGACATTAGGCCTGATATACCTTCATCAATGTCATTGATAAATACACAAAACAACAATGGGCCCAGCACCAAACCCTGGGAGACTCCACTAATAACATTTGTCCACGTAGAGCAGCGTCCATTTATTACCACTCTCTGCCATCTCCAATTAAACCATCCCTTTATCCATTGCAGTAACTTACCCTTAATGCCACACCGCTCCAGCTTGTACAGAAGTCTTCCATGTGTAACAGTGTCAAAAGCTTTCCTGAAATCCAAGTATATGATATCAAATTTATTTTTTGCATCCACATTATTTTTTATTTTTTGCATTCCTTTTTGTGACCACATTGTAGTATTCAATCAAATTGGTCAGACAAGACTACCCCTTAACAAACCTGTGCTGTGTGTGAACTATTACTGCTGTCTTGTCTAGGTGATCCTGTTTTAACTGTTTAACCAGTGACTCCATTATTTTCCCCAGAACAGAAGTTAAACTAATATTTCTATAATTATTTGTGTCATAGCACCTCTGTAGCCAGGTGGGAAGGAGCAGCAGTGCATAGCACACGCTTCTTGATTACATATATATTTTTTTTTAGGAGCATTAGCAATTAAGGCCATATTGCTCCGGGAATATGCAGTGGTCATTCCCTGACCTTTCCGCATTCTCCGTATTTGGTGGTGATGGGCTTGAACCCCGGTCTAATCAAGAAGCGTGTGCATTGCATTGCTGCTCCTTCCCACCTAGCTAAGGAGGCACCCTTTCTTGATTAGATCCATGACCACCAAATACGGAGGATGTGGAAAGGTCAGGGAATGACCACTGCATATCCCCAGAGCAATATGGCCTTAGTTGCTAATGCTCCTAAAAAAACAAAAAAAAAAAAAAAACAAATAACATAACATAAATAACAACATTTGTGTCACCCTTTGTGAACTGGGGATACATCTGTACATCTCCAGTCCATGGGGACCTCCCCTTCTAAGGATGCTCTCATAATTATGGCTAAGAGTTTGCTTACTTCCTTTGCCTCCTCCTTTAATATAACTGGATAGATCCCATCAACTCCAGGCGCTTTTCTTATGTTTAACTTCAACAATTTCTCCTCCACTTTGCTCTCAGTTATTACAAAATAACTTATCTCCGTGTTAGAGTTTGATATGTGTGAATGCAGATGCAAAATACTCATTCAGTTTATCAGCTACTTGAACAGGATCATCAACAGTCAAACAATCTATGTTAAGTGGACCGATCTGATTCATTTCCTTCCTTTTAGAGTTTACATAAGTAAAGAACTCTTTGCTGTTTTTCTTTTTGTGCTTTGCCAAAGATTTCTTGTAATCTGTCTTCGCCTGCCTAACCTCCTTTGTGACTTGATTACAGACTAGCTTATATCTGCCATAAGCGTCTGTATTGACTGATAATTTATATACATCGCATGCATTTTTCTTTTCTGCCATAAGCCTCATTAATTCATCCGACATTCATTTAGGTCTGAACCTTTAACAGTATTTCTTAGTTGGAATGAAAAGCCTAGTAGCCTGCAAGATTAAGTCCCTGAAGGTTTCCCATTTAGAATTCACCATTGGTAACATCATCAGTTGATCCCACTGTACAGATTTTAAAAACTGTCTGAGACCACTGTAGTCACCTTTACGAAAACAAAAACCCTTCCTTTTACCCTTGATGGTAGTTACATCTTTAAGTAAATCCCACATCAGTACACTGTGATCACTGTCACCTAGTGGTTCCTTTATCTGCAAATTCTTAATGCATGAATAATCACTGCTGATAATCAGATCAAGAGTATTACTCCTTCTGGTTGCCCATCGAACATGTTGCTGTAGAAAACAATCCTCCAATAAATCCACAAAAGCCTTTCTAGCGTGCAAGTGACGAACCCACAAGTTCTAGTCAATATCTGGAAAGTTAAAATCCCCCATTACAAGACATTCTGATTTATTGGCCCATTCTATTTCTCTGCACAACTGTTCAATTTACTCATCAGAGTCATTAGGCCTATAACATACTCCTACTCTCATTTCCCCCTTCCCAGTGTTTATGTCACCCCAAACAGACTTAACATTGCACTGTCCACCCGTGTCAACTGGATGCACTTCCTTAGATTTTATGTGTTTCTTAACTAACAGCATAACCCCTCCTCCCTTCCTACCCTGTCTGTCCTGTCTGTACACATTGTACTCCCCAAATTCCAAATCTGCACTGCTTATATCTATCTGTGTGACACCGCATCTCTGATATCCCAACAATATCAACAATATCTGCCTTTGATGTCTTGATCAGTACTTCAAATTCATCAATTTTATTTACTATACTTCTAGTATTAGTGTACATGCAAGTATACATGCACCTGTTCTTACTCTTAGTTACCCTAACACAGCCCATGTATTTACTTGTTCCATAATGACTCCCAGCAGATCTAGAAGTCCCCAGAAACTTGCTCTCCAGGATGCTGCTCATTACAATAGAAGCAGTGCAAGAATCACTTTTGCCTGTGCCTGTGGCTACCATATATTTTTTATTCTGTGAATTCCCCCAATCCAACAGTTTTCCGACCCACCTAACACTGCCTCGATAGCATCAGCAAATATTCTTGCACCCTTTCTATTTAATTGCATCCCATCCCTGTAGAAGCAGTCTCTCCTCTAAGCAAGCATAGACCATGCTGAAAAAAATTCTACCACAAGCCTTGCACAATTTCTCCAGGGCCTAATTGATTGACAAGGCTCTCATCATATACTTCCTCCTATCGTGTCTGGACAGAATTGCAGACATTTTCAAATTTAACTCTAACTCGCGACAGCACTGACCCGTACTTGTTAAGTAAATCTGCAGATCTCTTACTCTTAAGGTCATTAGTGCCAAGTGTACAACAATATCACCTTTTGTGCACTTAAAAGATTATATCTGCCCTACAACGTCATCAACTTTTGCCCCTGGCAGACATACCCTGGTCCTATCCTTTTTGCATAATATATCCCCCGTCTCCCTGACAAGAGATTCACCGACAATAACTAGTTCCTATGAGACCAGCACATTCTACCTTGGATTTTGCCTCTGTTTTTCCTGATGCACAGGAGTGAGCTCTGGCATCAAGTTGGGCAGCTGAGAGCTTGATGGGCCCCTCATATTAATTTCTTTGAGGGCATTTACCCTACACCTCAAACTCTCATAGATGCCCATCAGAATGCTGAGTTGGTGCCTAATTTCTTCACAGTCTCTGCAACTAGCACACACACAAAGACATCCTTTTTGGCTAGATCATGTCCTGTTGTAGACAGGTCTGCAATCATTTTACATTTTGCGCATTGTTTTAGACTGTGGTGTGTTGGAGAATTGTCTCCTTTGGTTCTCCTGCAAGCCATAGCACTCTGGCTATTCTGTGAACATTGCTTTGCTGCTCTAGTCTGGGTCATGATTCCGTTAACTATAATTTAATTAACAATGGAATTTAATAAGATTAATAAATTTTACTGATTATTTGATGATACTATACTAATCTAACAGATTTCTAATACAGTGCTACATTTTTCGCTAACTAGTTTTACATTAAACCTTATGCTATTCCGTGTCGTATAACAATGGCAGAAAGTTACGAATGTAAAATCTACGGACACTAAGTATTAACTTTCAAAATTGCTATCTAAATTCAAAAATAAACCATGGAGCTTGGCTATAACTATAAAGTTACTTATAGAAAATAATTTAGTATAACAATTAAGTCAATAAAAAACTAAATATAAATGAAATCTTAGCATTCGCAGAGCTCCAAAAATCTTGGTCAATGTGGTAATAACTTCATACTTTTGCTTTCATAAGGGTAACTACAGTGGTCTCAGACCATTTTAAATAATTCTATGCAGTGGGACAAACTGATGATGTTACCAACAGCAAATTCAACATGGGAGGCACTGAGAGAGGTAACTTTAGAATTATATCAAGGCGTAAAACTCAATGGATGTAAGCGAAATTGATTATCAGGTGATACTGAAGCCTATTGTAGATATAAACTAGTCTGTAATCAAGTCAAAAGGCAGATTAAGCAAGTTAACACAGATTACGAGAAATCTCTGGCAAAGAAAAGTAGCAAAGACCTCTTTACTTATATTAACAGTAGAAGGAAGGGGTTGAAATACATTGGTCCACTTGATGTCAATGATCTGAGTGTTGACAATCCTGCTCACAATGCTGAAAAACTGAATAGCTAACTTTGTATCTAAATTCACACATGAGGAATTCTTTAGGGAAGGGGATGCTAGTTGTTTATCAAACTCTAATAGGGAGCTAAATGATTTTGTGATAACAGAGATAAAAGTGTAGGAGATACCGTTGAAGCTAAATGAAAAAGACATCCAGGGTGGATGGAATCTATCCAATTATATTACAGGAGGCATAAAGGAAATAAGCAACCCTTTAGCCACAATTATGAGAGCATCTTTGGATTCAGGGGAGATCCCTATGGATGGGAGATGTGGGAATGTATCCCCACTTCACAAATGCAGATGAAAAGGTGACGTGAGTAATTACAGACCTCTTAGCTTCACTTCTGTTCCAGCAAAAATAGTGGAGTCACTTGTGAACCGTTTCTGTTGAAGAAACCAAGTAGCAAAAGTCCTCTGGAGTGGATAATCCGCAAGCTCCAATGATTGGATGTGTTGTAGATGGTATGAACTCATTTGGTTTGTTGACAGTATCCTCCATACAGTGGATTGGGAAATACCCAATTGTTGGCCTATCTCTCGAGTACGAGTACTCGGATTGCCTTCTGCAAGACATAGGACATTCTCCTCATTGTCTGGCATCCTCGTCGTTCACTCTCGATTCAAAGTACCTCTCGTGAAACAACCAGTCTCACGTAACCTTCTGTGCACACGTGCGAAAATCGTATGATGAGGAGCACGCCTGTGCGGGAAACGTTCCTGGTACAAGCGCAGAGCGGCGCGCCTGTTACAGTCTGCAGCTCCATATGCGAGGTACATGTCTGCCAGTTCAACGTTTGAATACTCTTCCATCCTACTGCTTCGGGAACCGGTACGCAAATGCCGACTTCCAGCGGGATGGCTGTTCATGCGACCTCTCGTTCAAAGTCCTCTACCGCATGACGAAGGCATTTCGGACCCTGCAATGCTATGTGATTCGTCCTTGTGCCCCCACACCTCCTGCAAGTTTGTCGCACTGGTAGTGAATCACCCTGTACACTGTGTTGCCACTTTATTAGGTACACCTACCCAGTGCACGTTGAGCCTCCTTTAGCCTTGAAAACAGCCTGAATTCGTCTAGGTATAGATTGAACAAGATGCTGAAAACATTGTGCAGCAATGGAGTACCACGTAGATATTAGCGTGTCACACAGTTCCTTGAGATTCGACGGAGGTGTAGGCCTGCAGCGAACAGCCCTTTCCAGCTCATCCCAAAGATGTTCAATAGGATTGAGATCAGCACAATTAGCGGGCCACTGCAGCAAAGAAAAGTCATCTTCATGTTCCTGGAACCATTCCATAGTGATTCGGGCTTTGTGCACCAGCGCATTATCCTGCTGGAAGTAACCTACTGACTGAGGATAAACTGTCAACATGAACGGATGCACTTAGTCAGCAAAGATCTTTAGGTACGATGTGGCATTGAGACGTGAATCTATCAGTATCAATGGACCCAATGTGTGCCAAGAAAACATTCCCCACACCATAACACTGCCCCCACCACCTTGCACAGTAGTCGTCACACATGACGGATCTATGGATTGATGTTCTTTTCGCCAAATTCTGAGCCTTCCATCAACATGATGCACCAGGAACTTTGACTCGTCAGACCAAACGACTGTTTTCCAATCCACGATAGTCCAATGCTGGGGTTGCTGTGTCCACAGGAAGCATGCTCTCTTGTTCTTCACTGATAACAAAGGAATGCGATGTGTCCATTGGGTGTTGTAGCCCATTCGCAACAAAGTGTGACTAGTGGTCGGTTGCAATATTTTGTTCTGCGCACCTAGGTTGTCTTCTGATGTGATGTGCGACATTGTGGCCCATCTGTTTGCTTGCACAATTCTAGCCATCCTCCTCTGACCTCTCTCATCAACAAGTGATTTTCTTCCACAGGAGTGCCATTGAGAGGATGTTTTCTGTTCGTTGCACCATTCTCGATACACCCTTGAAACTGTAGTGCATGAAAAGTTCAAGAGAACTGCCGTTTCAGAGATGCTTTGTCCAGCATGTCTTGCACCTAGTACCATGCCATGTTCGAAGTCCATTAGATCACTCCTTTTCCTCAATCCTGCTACAGTTTGTACGCTTAACTGATACTAGAAAGGTTGTTCTGCTGCATTTATATCAACAACTGTGGTCATGTGACTTGCAACTTTGTGGGACAAACCATTTGTGTGCACAGCAGGGGTGTACCTAATAAAGTGGCAGCACAGTGTATTTATTAATGATATAAAGGCATATCAGATTTGATGTGTAAGTTTGCAGATGACACAAAGGTTGGCAGGTTAATGACAGTAATCAAGGTAAGCTACTGCAACAAGATGTAGAAAAGTTAGGCAGATGGGGCGAGAAATGGCAGTTGAAGTGTAACATTCACAAATGTAAGGTACTGCGTATGGGTAGCAGTAGTCTGAGATTAACATACCGGCTATGTGGTACTATACTCAGGGTAGTGTAAAATTAAATAGACCTGAAGGTAATTTTGCAGTCAGATATAAAATTCTCTGAGCAGTGCAGACAGGCTGACAGGACAGCTCATATACTTGTACAGGAATTTTTTCTAGCAGGGATAAGATGGTGATCATCCCATTGTACAAGGAAGTGGTTAGGCTACATCTTGAGTACTGCTTATATGTCTAGAGGTCTCATTTTAGGTAGGATGTAGATCTGCTGGAACAGGTGCATCGAAGGGCAATGAGATTGTTGAATGGAACAAAAGGGTCTTACCAAAAAAAGATTTCAGTTATGCAAACTGCAGTATGATCACAGAAGTTTGCCTTCAGCCAGCAGATGCTTGACTGTTGGAGCAATCATTCATTTGTTGTTGTTGTGGAAGTGGGTAGTTTGTATAAATTCAAAGAAGAATTATATAAATTCATGGAGGGGATGGGACAGGTGAGGCGGGTAGTTTTTTTTTTTTTTTTTTTTTTGGCCGATGGTCTATAGGTTTGCTTTCTTGCATGATTTCCCACTACTAATACTATAGTTTTCTTTATAAAAATGACACCGTAAAGAGCATTTCTGAAGCTCCATCAGATAGAGAGATTTTAACTGGTTTTTTTTTTTTCTCGCTTTTCACCAGACTGAATATTCTCTCATATTCAGTCTGGTGCATTTTTTTACCAGTAATGATAGAGTACTGGAAATTTTTTTTTTTTTTTTTTTTGTTTTTTAATTTGTTTTCAAATTAAATGACATTTGATTTGTCATCCAGTAATTAGTTGACTATTGGATAAAAAATTGGTTCTCCAAATATAATTATACAGTAAACCCCTGCTATTCGCAGGGGTTACGTTCCTGAGAAATGCTGCGAATACCAAAAATGCGAATACTGAGTTATGGCTCCCATAGTAATAAAGAGGTTCCATTCCAAAGTATGAAATATATAAGAAAAACTAGTCTAAAATTTTGTCTATGTATATATTATATGTACCTTCATAATATGACTATGTACATAGACAGTACATAGTGAAATGCAAGCATAAGGCATCAAAATGAAAATAAGAAACAATTTAATATTAAATGTAATATTTATTAGAAATTTCAAACAGATCTTTCAAACCAGTGCCTTTGCTAGCTAAAAAACTTATCCCGCCAGTGCTATCACCAGTTTCGCTAAAGTGTTGATAAAGGAGTTTTGCCTTTTCACGAATGATGAGTGAACTTAACAGAATTTTATTTTGAGTTCGGTCTTCTATCCACAGATTTAAAGCCTTTTCCATTTTTTCTAATTTAACATCGAGTTACAGAGCAAATTTACAGAGCATGAGTCAATGAGTCAATTAGAAATTTTGTCTAATAACTCAATTTTATTCACTAATGTCATCACCTTTGATATTTTCACATTTCCCTTGTTATTCGTAGCCATATTTTTGTAGGGGTTAGAAAGAACTTGTCCACAATAAAGTAACTTTCTTCCGTTAACACACTCGAAGAAGTCTGTTTTACACTGCAAAACGGTAGATTTATCACTTTTGTAAGCATATCAAGTTATAAATTGATAAATTTATTCAATTTATAAGCATATAAATTAAAAGCAAACAACAAAACCATCCATCACAAGCGCATAACACATACTGAACAAGGATTAATGGGAAACATCCACGTTCGCGATTTTTTCACCCCTCTCCCCCCACCCAATGAGCGCTGTTTTGACCGGGAAAGATAATTTTAGCCACGCCCATGTTTTTTATGGCAGAAAATGATCACAGCGCTTTAAAATTCACATTCTTTTAGGTTCCATTTTATATTAAATCAGCGACCGCGAATACGCGAAAACAGATACCGCGAATAGCGGGGGTTTACTGTATTTAAGTGATTAAATAATATTTCATTTTTTATTTCTGAAGGAAGAAGAATATATTTAATATTTAATACAGTTAACATAAGTTTGAAATTATAAATCAAAAATATGGAATTTATGGGCCAGAGCATCCCCCATAAATTCCATGCTTTTGATTTAGATGTGGATGCTTTTTTAGATTTAGACTGCAGATGTGGCTGCAGTCTTTTAATTCCAAATCTCAGTTAGCAACTTGCTATCTATGAAATCCGTTTAGAGCTAGCTGTTGTTGTTATTTGGTTTTTTTAGGAGCATTAGCAACTAAGGCCATATTGCTCCGGGATATGCAGTGGTCATTCCCTGACCTTTCCGCATCCTCCATATTTGGTGGTGACGGGCTCGAACCCCGGTCTAATCAAGAAGCGTGTGCTACGCACTGCTGCTCCTTCCCACCCGGCTACGGAGGCGCCTTTAGAGCTAGCAGACTATTGACTGCTGTTAGGAAACACATTTTGGTCTTGAGAATTCATAAAACAAAGTTAGCTGATTGCCAAACTAATTTCAGATATATTAATTAATTTATTGACAGGGGAAGGCAGTGTTCTGTTCTGGCTCATATTTCTAGACTACTAGCAATGCATGTTAGAGGAGTTATCACCCTGTCCATTTATTTTTGTTGAATATAAATCTTTACTGATAGTTTTTAATTAACTTATGTTCTTTTATTAATATCGATTTCTTTCTAAACTGAGAGAGGGTATGATCTCTAGGCTGAATTGCATGCATTGCATGTGAAATGAAAAACTTGTATGATAAAGTTTGCATTTTTATGGCTAACTAAACAATTACCTCAAACTACTCTCAGATGTTTATTATGGTTATATCCATTAATGAAAATAGGAAGGAATTCACATAATTTTTCAACCATGAGTTAGGCATGCAAAAATTTGAAATTCCTCTGTGTGCATGAAAATTTGAAAAATCAGCAAGAAATAATTCAAAATTGTTAATTTTTTTTTTGATGCCACCTATATTTTCAAACTTTTCTGAACCCAACTGTGAAACATTCATGTTCTATATATAAAGTGCTTAGCATCATAATACACAGCCATTTCTGAATAAACAGAAAATTTTTAAGGTGGCATCGTTTTAGGTTATATCTCATATTGTGAATGCCTTCACAACGAGTTGCCATGATATTGCACTACTTCGAATAAGTAACGCTTCACCTAAGGAGAAGACTAGTGTTACTTATTCTCAGATAGGTACCACCACCCAGACAGCACTGTTTCAGGGCTATTTGGCCCTTCGTCAGTGAGTGGGTAGGTACCCACCCAAGTGATGCAATGATGGCAAAAACAGTTATGAAGTATAACTCCACAATATGAGAGATGCCTGATGGTGTATGATGTATTTAGACTAAGGCGCATTTAGGGCTAGAGCCTCAAGCTGCGAACAAATTTAGACTATGTATATAAAGTGCTTAGCATCATAATACACAGCCATTTCTGAATAAACAGAAAATTTTTAAGGTGGCATCGTTTTAGGTTATATCTCATATTGTGAATGCCTTCACAACGAGTTGCCATGATATTGCACTACTTCGAATAAGTAACGCTTCACCTAAGGAGAAGACTAGTGTTACTTATTCTCAGATAGGTACCACCACCCAGACAGCACTGTTTCAGGGCTATTTGGCCCTTCGTCAGTGAGTGGGTAGGTACCCAAGTGATGCAATGATGGCAAAAACAGTTATGAAGTATAACTCCACAATATGAGAGGTGCCTGATGGTGTATGATGTATTTAGACTAAGGCGCATTTAGGGCTAGAGCCTCAAGCTGCGAACAAATTTAGCAACTCGTTGTGAAGGCATTCACAATATGAGATATAACCTAAAACGATGCCACCTTAAAAATTTTCTGTTTATTCAGAAATGGCTGTGTATTATGATGCTAAGCACTTTATATACATAAGTCTAAATTTGTTCGCAGCTTGAGGCTCTAGCCCTAAATGCGCCTTAGTCTAAATACATCATACACCATCAGGCATCTCTCATATTGTGGAGTTATACTTCATAACTGTTTTTGCCATCATTGCATCACTTGGGTACCTACCCACTCACTGACGAAGGGCCAAATAGCCCTGAAACAGTGCTGTCTGGGTGGTGGTACCTATCTGAGAATAAGTAACACTAGTCTTCTCCTTAGGTGAAGCGTTACTTATTCGAAGTAGTGCAATATCATGGCAACTCGTTGTGAAGGCATTCACAATATGAGATATAACCTAAAACGATGCCACCTTAAAAATTTTCTGTTTATTCAGAAATGGCTGTGTATTATGATGCTAAGCACTTTATATACATAGTCTAAATTTGTTCGCAGCTTGAGGCTCTAGCCCTAAATGCGCCTTAGTCATGTTCTATATTAAAAACATATACTTTTAATTATTTTTTGACAATTAAAACTCCCTTTAGATCTGTTATTGAGTGAATGCAAATTTAAAAACCACTTGCTTCAATGAACTGTGATTAGATGCTGGCCTGTCAGTAAAAGGAGTATTCACTGCATGAAACATGTGCATCAACAGTTTAATTTGAGATGGTTCATCAATGTCACAAAGGCAGAGAGCATTACCAACTGGAGGAAAATGTGCGGCAGTAAAGCAAGACTGCTATCAATAATTCTACATGACATATGTAAATCACAACATGTGCATATAATTGATGATTAACACGACATATGTCAATCACAACATGTGCATATAATTGATGATTAACATGACATATGTCAATCATAACATGTGCATCGTATGATGATTAACAGACATTTCTGGAATTTTAAGCATAGAATTCAAAGAAAACATTTTAAAATCAGCTATTAGGAGTTTCAACTGTGTGGACAGAGTATGTGATGCACAAATTGTTGAAATATTGTGGGGATCAAATCAATATTGCGTGACTGATGGTTAAAAAATTCCAATGTTAACAAAGTGTTGCTTTTTTTTTTTTTTTTTTTTGGCAAAACGCAAAAGATGGAGAAAAACTGTTACAGCAAAAAGACTGATTCTATATTACTACGTTATGATGGTGAGTCAGAGAAAGGGTCCAATATTAGCCATATGGTACAAGGAAGCCTAAGGCTTCTGCTGCACCAGGCAAAAAAAAAAAAAAAATCCCAAGTTACCTGAGAGAGAGAGAGAGAGAGAGAGAGAGAGAGAAGTAGAAATGAATCACCAAGAAAGAGAAGAATGATGATATCCAGCTCAGGACTGGGTTTGCCAAGCCCATACTCACCAGATGTGAGTCCCTGGGGCTAAATTTTTGAACAAGAGCAGTATAGAACATTTGTTCTTCTAGAGTCTACAGTTAGTTCTTTTTTTTAGGAAAGTGCAAATGCCACAATTTTCAAAGAGGCATGATTGATTGATAATGACAGAATCCATCAATAAAGTACAGTATATTAATTTTCCATAGCCGAATAGCAAATTTGGGAGTGCAGTAGTACATGTATTTAAATTGATTAGTTGTAAACTGAACAACTAAATAATTAGTTGTAAATTGCTCTGACATATGTGGTCATTCCATAGTATAAATTGTTCATTTATTTAATTAATTTTGATGAGAAACATTCAATGCTGAAGCGTTAGCAGGCGTGAGCTCACAGAAGACCAATTTCTATAAGAAGCAGGTTGAAGTCATCCACAATGAGACAGTTGTACTTGCTAGCCCATTCAAACTGCCTAAAGAGATTTGGATGCAGTAATTAATATTAGTGCATTCTTCAATAATGCTTATCAATAAGGAAATGCTGTTTATTTGTAATAGTTAACACCAAGGCAATATGATGTGAAAATGTGGTTTACTTATGAAAGATTAATGCATTTTGAAAAGAAAAACAAATTACAATAAATTTGCACAGGAAAATATTTTTTCAATGAAAATTCAGAAATTAAATTATGTTTTTAATCACTCACCTCTCATTTCCAAACAACTTTCATTTTGGTGATGTAGAGTGTCAGGAGTGCACTATGCAAAGTAAATGATATTCCCATAAATAATGTAGAAAAATTCATATTTCTGAAGATATTTTTGTTTCAATGTGATTTGTAACACAGAAATTTAATAAGCTATTTTTTCTTAATGAAAATAATGGCAATTGCTACTTTTTTATTTAACTGTTTATTTTTTAGCTGCATCCTTCATTGTCTGTGCAACCTTTGATGAATTTGAGGTATTGCTCAAAACATCAAAGGCAGATATTGTTGGGATATCAGAGACGTGGTGTCACACAGATATAAGTAATGCGGAACTGGAATTTGGGGAATACAATGTGTATAGAAAGGATAGACAGGACAGGAGGGGAGGAGGGGTTATGCTATTAATTAAGAAACACATAAAGTCCAAGGAGGTGAAGCCCATCGACATCGATGGACAGGGCAGTGTCGAGTCAGTTTGGTGTGACATAAGCATAGGGAAATCAAAATTGAGAGTAGGAGTGTGCTATAGGCCTAATGACTCTGATGAGTATAATAAGATATTGTACAGGGAAATAGAGTGGGCCAGTAAATCAGAGAGTCTTATAATGGGGGATTTTAATTTCCCAGATATTGACTGGAATTTGTGGGTTGGTCACTCGCACACTAGCAAGGCTTTTGTGGATTTATTGGATGATTGTTTTCTACATCAGCATGTTCGTGAGGCAACAAGAGGGAGCAATACTCTTGATCTGATTATCAGTAGTGATTCTTCATGCATTAAGAATCTGCAGATAAATGAACCACTAGGTGGCAGTGATCACAGTGTGTTGAAGTGGGATTTACTCAAGGGGGTAAGTACCATCAGAGGTAAAGGGAAGGGTTTTTGTTTTCGTAAAGGTGACTATGATGGTCTCAGACAGTATTTAAATTCTATACAGTGGGACCAACTGATGATGTTACCAACAGCAAACTCAAAATGGGAAGCATTCAAGGAACTAATCTTGGAGGCTACCAGGCTTTACATACCAACTAAGAAATATTGTTCAAGGTTTAGGCCTAAATGGTTGTCAGATGAACTAATGAGACATGTGGCAGAGAAGAAAAATGCATGGGATACATACAAATTAATGGGTGACATGGAAGCCTATGATAGATATAAGTTGGTCTGTAACCAAGTCACAAAGGAGATTAGGCAGGCAAAGGCAGACTACGAAAAATCCTTGGCAAAGGATGCAAAGAAAAACAGAAAAGAGTTCTTTACATATTTAAACTCGAGAAGGAAAGGGATGAATCAGATTGGTCCACTGGATATTGATGGTTCAACAGTTGAGGATCCTCCTCAGGTGGCTAACAATCTAAACGAGTACTTTGCATCTACATTCACGCATGAGGAGTTATTCAGGAAGGAGAATGATGTAGGTAAAGTAAACATTGGCAGTGAGCTGGATGATTTTGTAATAACTGAGAGGAAAGTGGAGGAGAGATTGTTGAGGATAAACATAAAAAAGGCACCTGGGGTTGATGGGATCTATCCAGTTATATTAAAGGAGGCAGCAAAGAAAGTAAGCAAACCCCTAGCCATAATTATGAGAGCTTCTTTGGACTCAGGGGAGGTACCCATAGACTGGAGATGTGCAAATGTAACCCCAATTCACAAAGGAGGATCAAAGGCTGACACAAGTAATTATAGACCTGTTAGTTTAACTTCTGTTCCAGGTAAATTAATGGAGGCACTGTTTAAAGATGCACTGCAGGATCATCTAGACAAGAATTCAGTTATAGCTCCGACGCAGCATGGTTTTGTTAAGGGCAGGTCTTGCCTGACCAATTTGATTGGATACTATGATGTAGTCACAAAAGAACTGGATGCAGGGAATAACTTTGATATTATATATTTGGATCTTAGAAAGGCTTTTGATACTGTTGCACATGGAAGACTGCTGCACAAATTGGAGCAGTGTGGCATTGGAGGCAAATTGCTGCTATGGATAAGGGGATGGTTGAGTGGCAGAAGACAGAGAGTGGTAATCAATGGACACTGCTCAACGTGGACTAATGTTATTAGTGGAGTTCCTCAGGGTTCAGTGTTGGGTCCGTTGTTGTTTTCGGTGTTTATGAATGATATTGATGATGGGATATCAAGTTTAATGTCCAAGTTTGCAGATGATACAAAGGTTGGCAGGGTTGTTAAGGACACTACTTACGCTATGCTGCTGCAACAGGATCTGGAAAGGTTGAGCAGATGGGCTGAGAGGTGGCAAATGAAGTTTAACATTGACAAATGTAAAGTACTACATATGGGAAACAGTAACCCCAGAGCAACGTATCAACTCTGCGGTACTACACTGACAGTGGTGGAGAATGAAAAGGACCTGGGGGTAATTGTGCAGGCAGATATGAAGTTCTCTGAGCAGTGCAGACGAGCTGCAAGAGTAGCTCATGGTGTCTTGTCAATGATATACAGGAATTTTTCTAGCAGGGATAAGGAGGTGATTATTCCCTTGTATAAGGCAATGGTTAGGCCACATCTTGAGTACTGTATACAGGTCTGGAGGCCTCATTTCAAGAAGGATGTAGAGCTGCTGGAACGGGTACAGAGAAGGGCAACAAGATTAGTGAATGGAACAAAGGGTTGCTCTTACGAAGAAAGGCTTAAGTTTTGCAAATTACAGAGTCTGGAGACTAGGCACCGGCGAGGTGATCTGATAGAGGTGTATAAGGCTTTGAATGGTTTGAGCATGCTCAATGCCAATGGGATTCTTCATCTTGCTCAGAATAATCACCTCAGAGGGCATAAATTCAAATTGAGGAAGGACGGATGTCGGATAGATGTGCGGAAATTTGCCTTTGGCCAACGGGTGGTTGGTTGGTGGAACCGACTTCCATCACTTGTTGTTGAAGTTGATAGCCTAAACAAATTTAAAGCTCAACTGGACAGGTATTTCGAACGAACGGAGGGGTGAAATGGGAGTGGGTTTTTTTTTTTTTTTTTTTTTTTTTTGGCTGATGCTGAATAAGCTTGCTTTCTTGCATCATATGCCTCTACTAATGCTAATGGTAATGCTAACCTGAAGGTTATTTATGGCATGAAGTCATATAAAATACATATATTTTTATGATTATTCATTACATGCATTCAGCTTTTATTTTTCAGTGTTTCATTGAGCCAAATAGCAAAACGACAAACTCTGCCTCTCCCATGAGATTCTTGAACAACCCCAAGATGACAGATTAGCAGAATGATAGTTTCATCACCAGTCTAATCCATTATATTTCACATAGCTTGTCATCACAGGGCTACCACAAGCAGGTGTGCGTGACATATCGGCAGCCAAACTTAGCAAACGTTTCAGAAAAATTTCATACAATCTCCAAGAGACAGCTTCCATTCATTGAATAAAAAACATTTTTTTTGGCAATTACAAAGAAATAAAAAAAAAACAATAACAAGAGAAACACTCGAACACAGCTATTAGTTCCTCTAGTAACAATTATCATATATTCTGGCAAAAGTTTACCTCTGAAGAACTAAAAATTGACTAAAATTTTAAGTTAAAATAATTGCACAATTGTACATTGTGTACTCACTTTT
This sequence comes from Mastigoproctus giganteus, assembly GCF_048544385.1. Classification (NCBI taxonomy): domain Eukaryota; kingdom Metazoa; phylum Arthropoda; class Arachnida; order Uropygi; family Thelyphonidae; genus Mastigoproctus; species Mastigoproctus giganteus. The sequence continues at coordinate 95,989,867 of NC_143583.1, read as the reverse complement.
CGGCCACTAGTAAATCCTTTAGAAAATTTATTTTGTTGTAGTGGAAATTGGGTTGCATTTTAACTGGAGTCAGCCCTTTACAAGCTTGCTGACTCAACGGTCAGGGAAATGGGAAATATATTGTGCAAAAAGGATAGGTGGAATAGGACCAGGGTATGCCTGCCAGGAACAAAAGTTGATGATGTTGTAGAGCAGATATCATCTTTTAAGGGCACAAAAGGTGATATCATTGTACACGTTGGCACTAATGACATTAAGTATAGGAGATCTACGGATTTACTTAGCAAGTACAAGTCAGTGTTGAAAAAAAGTCGCAAGTTAGGGTTAAATTTGACAGTGTCTGCAGTCCTACCAAGACACGATAGGAGGGAGTATATGATGAGAGCTTTGTCAATCAATTTGGCCCTGGAGAGATTGTGCAAGGCTCATGAGGTAGAATTTTTCTCAGTGTGGTCTGTGCTTGTTAACAGGAGAGATTGCTTCTACAGGGATGGGATACACTTAAACAGAAAGGGTGCAAAAATATTTGCTGATGCTATTGAGGCAACGTTAGGTGGGTTGGAAAACTGCTAGCTTGGGGGATTCACAGATTAATAAATTAACAGTAGCTGCAGGCAGAGGTGGAAATGATTCTTGCACTGCAGCAGTCCGGAAAGCAAGTTGCTGGGGATTTCATTAACTGCTGGGAGTCATGAAACAAGTAAATACATGGGCTGTGTTAGAGTAACTAAGAATAAGAACAGCTGCATGAATATTTCCATGTACACCAATGCTAGGAGTACAGTAAATAAATTTGATCAATTTGAAGTGCTGGTTAAGACAACCAAGGTGGATATTGTTGGGATATCAGAGACGTGGTGCCACTCAGATATAAGGGATGCAGAATTGGAATTTGGGGAGTACAAGGTGTACAGAAAGGACAGACAGGATAGGAAAGGGGGGGATTATGCTGTCAGTTAGGAAACACACAAAATCTAAGGAAGTGCATCCAATTAAAGAAAAAGAATGCAGGAGGCATTCTAAAAAAAAAACAAAAAACACATACCTGGTTGCCATGCCCCTTCCAATGACACCTGGATACGCCACTGACTAATACTAATATTAATAATGATGAATGAAATAGGTTCATCAAGAAAATATCTACATCATAGCAGTGAGAAAATAATAGGTGACTCAAGGTTAGTTGCTTGGTTTTCCACTCCATCTAACTAATGGAAGAAGAGAAGGCGGCCTAGTAAGTGAATTTGAGCAGCCTATTTTTTTTTCTTTACTTTTGTATACAAGCACCTTAAACCTATTGTTTGTCATTAGATCCATGTAAAAGCGTGAGGGGTGCACTGGATGTGAAGCACCTGGGCCCCAACACAGAAGTGGGTCCCCCAGTTTCTTAAATGGTATAACATAGCTATAACAAAGGAAAGGAGGGTTCCAAACCAACCATGCACTCCGGTCACAGATATCTTTGCACAGTTTCATTTTCCATATTTGAAAGTATTTCTATTTAGAAAATTATAAAAATAACAAAAACTAGTAACCAAAAAATTTAAAAATATATTTAGAACCATGTAATGAAAATTATTATAAATTGAACTTTTCTTTCATTCTTTCTAAGACAACATTAATAGATTTGTTTCCTCATCCGTTTGCTTTTACTGCAAAAATAATAATTTATTTTTATTATTTTAATTTATTTACCTAAAAATAATAATTTATTTTTGCAGTAAAATTATTCAAGATTCTGAAAGTCAAGATACACTGTGCTGCCACTTTATTAGGTACACCCCTGCTGTGCACACAAATGGGTTTCCCACAACGTTGCAATTCACATGACCACAGTTGTGGATATAAATGCAGCAGAAAACCTTTCTAGTATCAGTTAAGCATACAAACCTAGCAAGAATGGGGAAAAGGAGTGATCTCACGGACTTCGAATGTGGCATAGTAGTAGGTGCAAGACGTGCTGGACAAAGCATCTCTGAAACAGCAGTTCTCCTGAACTTTTCACACACCACAGTTTCAAGAATGTATCGAGAATGGTGCAATAAACAGAAAACATCCTCTCAATGGCACTTCTGTGGAAGAAAATCACTTGTTGATGAGAGAGGTCTGAGGAAGATGGCTAGAATCGTGCAAGCAAACAGATTGGCCACAATTTCGCACATCATGTCAGAATACAACCTTGGTGCTCAGAACAAAATATCGCAATGGACCACTAGTCGCACTTTGTCATGAATGGGCTACAACAGGCTGACGGCCACATCGCGTACCTTTGTTATCAATGAAGAACAAGAGAGCACGCCTCCTGTGGGCACAGCAACACCAGCACTGGACTAGCGAGGATTGGAAAACAGTTGCTTGGTCTGCCGAGTTGAAGTTACTGGTGCATCATGTTGATGGAAGGATCAGAATGTGGTGAAAACAACATCAATCCATGGACCTGTCATGTCTGATGACTACTGTGCAAGGTGGTGGGGGCAGTGTTATGGTGTGGGGAATGTTTTCTTGGCACATGTTGAGTCCATTGATACCCATAGATTCACGTCTGAATGCCACATCATACCTAAACATTGTGCTGACCAAGTGCATCCATTCATGTTGACAGTTTAAACTCAGTCAGACGGTTACTTCCTGCAGGTTAATGCGCCGGTGCACAAAGCCTGAATCACTATGGAATGGTTCCATTAACATGACAATGACTTTTCTTTGCTGCAGTGGCAGCAAAGAAAAGTCATTGTCCTTTGCTCTGTCCCGGATCTCAATCCTATTGAACATCTTTGGGATGAGCTGGAAAGGGCTGTTTGCTGCAGGCCTACACCTCCCTCGAATCTCAAGCAACTGCGTGACACACTAATGTCTGCATGGTACGCCATTCTTGCACAACGTTTTCAGCATCTTGTTCAATCCATGCCTAGAAGAATTCATGCTGTTTTGAAGGCTAAAGGAGGCTCAACACGGTACTAGGTAGTTGTACCTAATAAAGTGGCAGCACGGTGTATACTAAACACCAATTTACAATAAACAGAAGATATTTAAAAGTCAGGTAATTATAAATCAGGTAATTAGGTAACTGTAAATTTTTTGCATTACTCCTGCCTTAACAACTTGTTCACAATAATTGCAAAATGCTATAGCATATGTTAAGCACAAGGGAAAAGAAAAAAAATTTTAAAATGTATTTTACTCTTAGTAGTTCAGCTTCGTTGGAATTTTCGTTTTCACTATCCTCATTGTTTAACCTTAAATACCCTAGGTAAAGTCTACTCAGGAGGGGGAGAAGTACATCATAAAAGTTGTTAAGTGGGAGAAATTGAAATGTTATTGAAGTGAATGGCAGTGATAGGTGTGTTTGAATACAGAATTCTCTAATCAGTAGAAACATTTGTTAGTTTGATCTTTTGGAATTTCTTTAACAGTGAAAACAGCAAAATACCAAAAGAGCAGAGGAGAGAAAAAAAACCAAGTGTAATGCATATTTAGACTCAATTAAGAATAAACTGATTTTTAAAAATTTTACACAGGAGTTGTGTTTTTAATTTCAAATCTTCATGTTTATATTTTGTATTTTTCAAGTATTATGAATTGCATGACTAAAGTTACATTTTAACTTACTGGTTTGGGGATTCCGATGGTTATTTCTGGAAACTGAAGGGCATCTATTTCTGGATGTATACGCTGCCTTCTCTTAGCCCTGTAGAAAAATTGTCATTTCTTTGAATATACATTACAACCATGAAGGCAACTGAACATGAAATCAAAAATGCTTACCTTTCGGAAATAAACATTTGTGTGTGTTTGCATCACATTTATATTATGAATCATTACTACTAGCAGTAAAGTGTATTGATATCTAATGGCAAAGGGGTTCCCCCATCTCCGCATTGCTTTCATTGTAGGTGTACCAGTTCACTGGGAAGGCCAGAGATTTAAAAGTGTGTGGATTTTGTATATGTGTAGTGTTGTGTATCGTTGTTCATCTGGCTGTTTAGCCGCTGGACCCTACTGAGGCCCAACGTTGCCCACACTTGGCCTCGTGGAGGCAGACCAGGTACACAGAATGAAATTTTACTTTGGCAGGCCCTGCCACCTAGTTTCCTGAGATTTCAGTGACTAGGGCCTAAAAAAAAAAAAAAAAACACCACCTTGGTAGAAAAGCCAATTGAGGTTTATGCGGTTTAATTTGGACGTAGTTAAGTTTTTGCAGTTTGTGTGAGGTTATATGCTGGCGTATTAGACAGAGTGGGGGACTGAAGGCTGGGGGGGAAAGACAGAATTGCTCAGAATAATCACCTGAGAGGGCATAAATTCAAATTGAGGAAAGACAGATGTAGGATAGATGTGCGGAAATTTGCCTTTAGCCAGCGGGTAGTTGGTTGGTGGAACAGACTTCCATCCCTTGTTGTGGAAGTTGATAGCCTAAATAAATTTAAGGCTCAGCTGGACAGGTATTTTAAACGAACGGAGGGGTGAAGTGGAATTTTTTTTTTTTTTTTTTCCGGCTGATGCTGCATAAGCTTGCTTTCTTGCATCATATGCCTCTACTAATGCTAATGCTAAAATGCTAAGGTATGGGGACGATAGAGAAGGCGACCCCAGGATTTTCTGTGAGGCAGGCCCATGCCCCACTAGGAGAAGAATAAGGGTTGGCAGGGAAGGAGAGGAAACAAGACTGTCTCCTCCTCCCCACCAGAGGAAAGGAAGTGAAGGTACCAGGCAAGGGAGCCTGGTAAAGATTGCCATCAGGCATTGAAGTTGAGAGCACATGGGAGTCCAAGCGATCTGAACCAGATCTTCTTTGGTGATCTTTTTCAATGTAGGAGTCATGTAACCTGTTCAGGTCGCCTATTGTGCATGTTATGAGGATGCAGCCTTGGGTCCTGGTTATTTCATTTTCTTAGTTTGTGCGTTGGTCATTTGGTTTAGTCATCCAGCTAGTGGTCCAGTGCGAATAATTTGTATCCAGTTCATATCAAGTCCTGTGTCAGTTTTTCTCTGGTTCAGACGTAGGTCTTCCTGGTTGTCAGTTCCCTCGTGAACAAGACTAAATGATGGTTGTGTTCGTGGTTGTGGGTTATTTGGTACAGTTTTCTTGTGTATTCTAGTTTTCTCCAGTCCTAGTTTTGAGATTCATCATCAGCTTCCGGGTGCTGTGCATGGTGGTTTGCTATAAGTGCTCGCCTTCTAGCAAAGAGTTTCTGTGCAAAGATGGTAGGGCTTTGTATTCATGTTCCGAGTTGAGAAGATGCTGTTCCATGTTCTGCGGGAAGTAGGTGATAGCAGTGGTGAGCATGCATCGCAGGTCCTCATAGTGGTCGCAGTCATACATGAGATGTTGCCATGTCTCCTCGCGGCCACAGAGGCAACAGGGATCCTCAGTGATTTGGAAGTTAGATAGTTTTGCATTAAATGGCCCATGCCCTGTGAGCAGAAAGGTGACGTGGAGCCCCGGTTGGAACGAACTCGGGGGTTTTGGAAAGACTCTGTTTACGCTCGGGAGGAACTTTTTAGTGATTTCCCCTTTAATGGATTCTGTCCACCGATCCTGCCATTCCTGTCAGAGGTGTTCGAGCAGTCTGGTTTTTTCAAGCTTCCTGTTGTTGACAAGATCCAACATGAAGTTCAGGATAGTACACGGTATTTCTTTTGCCATATTATATGTCAGGGTGCATCTAATGATTTCCAAGTCCAGTGGGAGGACTCCGGCCAGAACCTGGAGTGCATGCATGCTCGCTGTGGAGACAGCTCATGTGATTGTCAGAATTATTGACCGCTGGATACTGTCCAAGGTTCTATTTACCACTGTGGTTACCTTTTGGTACCAAACTGGTGAAGCATATGTGATGACCGGGATGAAGGTAGCAGTAGTGGCATATGATGGAAGAAGCAAGAAAGCAAGCTTACAAAGTTAACAAAAAAATTGGAAAACAGGCCTTGTGCTTCGGGTTATATGCCATACAATTTTTTTGTCGCAACGATTGACTACCTGGTTAAAATAAATTTATTAAAAAAAATAAAGACTCGTGATACATGATCATGCTCAGCTGACTTTTGCTGTTTTAACCAACAATATATACTGGAGTACATCATTCACCGACTAGCTGATGATGAGGCACTTTGTCTCAAAGAGTCTCAACATCAAATTCTTTTGACAGTGTGACTTTGTCTCAACATCAAATGCCTTTGACAGTGTGCAGGGCCTGCACACTGTCAAAAGCATTTGATGTTGACTGTAATAAAGTTTAGACTGTACTGAAACCTTGACATACCAGAACCTGGTAGCTGCACCATAGGAACAAATTGGCAAAAAACACAGCTTTATAATACAACTGCAAGGCCTGCAAGACTGTGTCTCCCAAGACTGTTTGGAGAGATGCTGAAGTGAGAAAGTATACTTCTTGATTTTCTCTGAAAGGTGTTCCAGGTGTTTATTGAATAAACCTTACTATCAATGATCAAGCAATAAATTTAGGAGAGGAAACCATGGGCAGTGATTTATTTGGAAGTTTTACAACAGGTGGCCATGAAATATTAAGCAAACCCTTAATCAGCATCATCTCAGTTTTTTTAGGGGATACGGATAATTTATTTACAGTGGACCATTAAGAGAGATCTGACATGACTACATTGGCAGTAGTTTCTAGAGAGGCACAGGAATTATCCTGGATCAGCGGAGTGAGATCATCTGTCTAAGACAATTTAGAAGTAGAAGGAAAAGTTTTAGGAGCCATTCTTCAAGAACAATTTTCCAGGCCGGTGATCCAAGAACAGAGCCCTGATAGCAGCCCCTAGTGACAGAGCAGGAGACAGAGATAACAGAAACAGTATGATTTTCAAAATAATTTGTTAAAAGGAAAGAGGACAATCAGCAACACATGCAAACAGACTAAACTATCATAACAGAGGTTGCAAAGAAATCAACAAAAATATCAAGAACATACTTAGAGCTTGCAGAATGAACTTGAGAAAGGAATTCTTCTACAGTGCCTTGTCTAGGTCAGAAACCATACTGAACAACTGATACAAGATTAATAAAAAGGGAAGTGAGCCTTATAGCAACCAATCTTTCAGGAGGTTTGGCCAAATGAGATACTTTCATTGAGACATTTGTTGAATAGTCAGAAGAACCACTGAATGGAGCTTGTGAATTGCTTATTAAAGATGTCTTCACGAAGGTCAAGGTTTGGGCAACCAGAGTTATTAATTTTAGGACAGCAGTGTCCACCTCCATTTGGGTAAATGGCTGAGATTCAGAAGTAGTAGTGTATGAGTGGTTGTGCAGTCTTATTTGTTGATGAATAGTCAAGTCATCCTCTGGGCATTCAGAGGGAAGTAGAGTATCCAAAACAATAAACTGCAGAAGAATGGAATTTGTTCTTGGTAGGGTGATAAACAAGGCTCCACAGGTCCCAACTGCCAGTGGAAGTAACTAAGTTCTACCAAGATTTTATTTTTACAAGTAGCAAGAGTCTTGACATATTGTCTTTTGAGAAACTGATAGTCTACTTTAAGCCTTTTAACGTCAGCAGGTGGCCAGCTTCTGTGATGTCATTGGTATTTATGCCTGGCATGATGCACTTGCTGATGAAGCAAAGTAAGTTCCTGATTCCAGCAAGGAGTGGGGTGGGAGGATTGAATTTTCTTTTTGGCTGCTTTATTACAGACATGACAAAATGTGTCATTAACATAGAAAACTAATAATGGTATAGCATAATGTGTAACTTGTAGCATAACGTAAAATGTGAACTCGATAGCATTGCTGTTGTTGTTATAGGGTTTTAGGCACATCAGCAACTAAGGCCATATTGCTCCATATATAGTCTGTAAATTGCAAGTGTTCTGTGGTCAATTTTCTGTTTATTAGACAAAAAACCCGAAGTTTCCTGGAGAAAAAGCATGCTACCCTTGCCTGAGACTGACTAACTCAGCCATGTTGTGAAAACGGCCCATAAAAATTCCTCACGTTGGTGTCAACGGGACTCAAACTCAGGTATTTTCCATCTGTTGTGGGAAGAACGGCAATCCTACCAACTGTACTACCCACAAGGGCATTTGATAACGTAATATGTATTATTGCATTTAGGTATATATTAGCTTAAGTGAGGTACTGTCAAATGAGACTGGAAGACATCCCAAACTGAGACCTGCATCTTAAGCATGGCAAAATACCAGAATGAACCATGAATGACAGTGCAACTATGCTGCCCAACACCACTATTGGCGATCTAAATCGACTCTCTTGCCTGGTTCCCTTTCAACTTCCCTTCCCTTCCCTTTGCGGGGGAGAGAGATGTTCCACATCTCTTCCCCACAGCCACCCCCCCCTCCTCTTGCCTGGTGAAGCATGGGCCTGTCTCTGACTCTCTGGGGTCGCTTCTCTATTGCCCCCATATTTCTATCTCTTCCCCCAAGCTTTCAGTCTCCCTCCACTCTATCTGTATGCCAGCGAATGCCCTACACATCCAAATTTAACTACGCCTAAATTGCTTCGCCCACAAAACTTTTGGCTCCTCAAATTCTAGTGCTATCTCTGCTGCAATCACTCCACATGTGTGTTTTTTTTTTTTTTTTTGGGTCCTAGCTACTGAAATTTCAGGAAATTAGGTTGCAGGACCTGCCAGAGTGACTATCTTAAACACTGGTATACCTGGTCTGCCTCCACAGGAAGAAGTACAGGCAATGTCAGGCTTCAGCAGGGGTCTAACAGCTAAATGGCCAGAGGAACAATGGTACACAACAATACCCATATACTTTTAAATCTCTGGCCTTTACAGTGTTCTGTATAGCATGACAATATATACCATGCAGAGATGGGGGAAACCACTGGTGCCATTTGACCCCAACCACACTTTGCACTTTACTGTCAAATGCAAATGAATTTGTTCTTTCTGCCACATCTTCCAAAATAATTCTTGCTCGGGAAAATAATAAAAAAAATTAAATGAACCTCAAAAATATATTCCTTGGAAGAAATTTAATTTAAATAATGCATATGAAAATAATAAATATAAATACAACTATAAATCATAGTACTGTATGAGTAACATTTTAATTTAAACACTTGGAAGTAATTAAAAAAGTTCTTTCTTTTTGATTTACCTGCAACAAAACTTGTATTAAATTATTAAAATTAATTTCAATTTGTACTCTTCGATATTCATATCCATAGGATGTTTAAATATTTTTCGCTCTTGCTGTTCTCTGTACACTTTTTCATCATTACAAACTGTACAGATGAACTAAATAAAAACATGTGCATAGAAATTTGAATGATTGGAAAGGTAACTCACATCTGTCATTTTTAATTTGTTGATAAACAAATAAAATTGTGAAGTTTTTAATAGCAACAGTTCAAAACATTTTTTGAGGTGCACAGATTCTAATCTGCTAATTCGCCTTTTTCTAAATTCACACTTCGCTTAATATCTGCCTTAAGTACCAAAGCAACAGAGGCTATGGGCCTTCAGTATATTATCTGTAAATTGTGTGTATTCTGTGATCAATTTTCTTGTATGCTTCTTTATTTTCAAACAAAAAACCTGAGTTTTGAAAGAAAGAAAACTGCATGTGTACCTGTACACATGAAAGATGTTTTATTTTATGTGAAAACATCTTTGACAAAAATCAAAACTGTTTAAATTTTTAAAATCGAACAGCTAGAACCGAAGTTACGAACAATGTAATGTTTTATGCTCAGGCTAGCAACTCACTCTACTGAATCAACATTAGTGATCGAGTTAGTGTCATTTAGGAAGTGACGTCATTATCATCTAGCATTTTCGTTAACAATTGGTTTTACTTCAATCTGAAAAATTTAGTAGATGCCGGCAAAAATGTTTTTACATCAAAAAACCATGTAACCCTCATCTGAGGCCAGCTAACTTAGCCTTATTGACGGGATTCAAATTCAGGCCTTTTCCACCAGGTGCAGGAGCACAATGACTATATCCACCGTGATATCAGTGAGGGCTCTATATTCATACTATATTAAAGAAAATTAAGAGAATTTTAGAATTTTTTTCAGACTGGTCTGTACTTGTAAACAGGAGAGACTGCTTCTACAGGGATGGGATACACTTAAATAGAAAGGGTGCAAGAATGTTTGCTGATGCTATCGAGGCAGTGTTAGGTGGGTCGGAAAACTGCTAGATTGGGGGGATACAAGGGCTAATAGATTAACAGCAGCCACTGGCAGAGGTGAAAGTGATTCTTGCACTGCTTCTATTGGAATGAGCAGCAGCTTGGAAAATAAGATGCAGGATATTTCAGAGACTGCTGGGAGTCATTGGGGTACAAGTAAACACATGGGTTGTGTTAGGGTAGCTAAGAAAAAGAACAGGTGCATGTATACTTGCGTGTACACCAATGCTAGGAGTTTGGTAAATAAATCTGATGAATTTGAGGTATTGCTCAAAGCATCAAAGGTGGATATTGTTGGGATATCAAAGACGTGGTGTCACGCAGATATAAGTAATGCAGAACTGGAATTTGGGGAGTACAACGTCTACAGAAAGGATAGACAGGATAGGAAGTGAGGATGGGTTAAGAGGAGGGGTTATTAGTTAAGAAACATATAAAATCCAAGGAAGTGAAGCCAGTCGACATTGCTGGACATGGCAGTGTTGAGGAGTCAGTTTGGTGTGACATAAGCATTGGGAGATCAAAATTGAGAGTAGGAGTGTGCTACAGGCCTAATGACTCTGATGAGTATAATAAGAAACTACAGGGAAATAGAGTGGGCCAGTAAATCAGAGAGTCTTATAATGGGGGATTTTAATTTCCCAGATATTGACTGGAATTTGTGGATTGGTCACCCACACACTAACAAGGCTTTTCTGGATTTATTGGATGATTGTTTTCTAAATCAGCATGTTCGGGAGGCAACTAGAGGGAGCAATACTCTTGATTTGATTATCAGTAGTGATTCTTCATGCATTAAGAATCTGCAGATACAGGAACCACTAGGTGGCAGTGATCACAGTGTGCTGAAGTGGGATTTACTCAAGGAGGTAACTACCATCAGGGGTAAAGGGAAGGGTTATTGCTTTCGTAAAGGCAACTACGATGGTCTGAGACAGTATTTAAATTCTATACAGTGGTTGTTGTTGTTATTTTGGTTTTTAGGAGCATTAGCAACTAAAGCCATATTGCTCTGGGGATATGCGGTGGTCATTCCCCGACCTTTCCGCATCCTCCGTATTTGGTGGTCACGGGCTCGAACCCCGGTCTAATCAAGAAGCGTGTGCTACGCACTGCCGCTCCTGCCCACCTGGCTACGGAGGCGCCCTATACAGTGGGACCAACTGATAATGTTACCAATAGCAAACTCAAAATGGGAAGCATTCAAAGAACTTATCTTGGAAGCTACTAGGCTTTACATACCAACTAAGAAATATTGTTCTAAGTTCAGGCCTAAATGGATGTCAGATGAACTAATGAGACATATGGCAGAGAAGAAAAATGCGTGGGATACATATAATTTAACATGTGACACAGAAGCCTATGATAGATATAAGTTGATCTGTAACCAAGTTACAAAGGAGGTTAGGCAGGCGAAGGCGGATTACGAGAAATCTTTGGAAAGGGATGCAAAGAAAAACAGCAAGGAGTTCTTTACTTATGTAAACTCTAGAAGGAAGGGGATGAATCAGATTGGTTCACTTGATATCGATGGTTCAACTGTTCATGATCCTGCTCAGGTAGCTAACAAACTAAGCGAGCATTTTGCATCTACATTCACACATGAGGAGTTATTCAGGAAAGGGAATGCCATAGATGAAGTAAACACTGGCAGTGAGCTAGATGATCTTGTAATAATTGAGAGTAAAGTGGAGGAGAAATTGTTGAAGATAAATACAAGAAAGGCACTTGGGGTGGATGGGATCTATCCAGTTATATTAAAGGAGGCAGCAAAAGAAGTAAGCAATCCATTAGCCATAATTATGAGAGCTTCCTTGGACTCAGGGGAGGTACCCACAGACTGGAGATGTGCAAATGTAACCCCAATTCACAAAGGAGGATCAAAGGCTGATACAAGTAATTATAGACCTGTGAGTTTAACTTCTGTTCCAGGAAAATTAATGGAAACACTGCAGGATCATCTTGACAAGAATTCAGTTATAGCTCAGACACAGCATGGTTTTGTTAAGGGAAGGTCTTGCCTGACCAATTTGATTGGATACTATGATGTACTCACAAAAGAATTGGATGCAGGGAATAACTTTGATATTATATATTTGGATCTTAGAAAGGCTTTTGATACTGTTGCACATGGAAGACTGCTGCACAAATTGGAGCAGTGTGGCATTGGTGGCAAATTGTTGTTATGGATAAAGGGATGGTTGAGTGGCAGAAGACAGAGTGGTAATTAATGAACACTGCTCATCGTGGACTAATGTTATTAGTGGAGTCCCTCAGGGTTCAGTGTTGGGTCCATTGTTGTTTTCTGTATTTATAAATAATATTGATGATGGTATATCAAGCTTAATGTCCAAGTTTGCAGACGATACAAAGGTTGGCAGGGTTGTTATGATCGCTACTGATGCTATGCTGCTGCAACAGGATCTGGAAAGGTTGAGCAGATGGGCTGAGAGGTGGCAAATGAAGTTTAACATTGACAAATGTAAAGTACTACATATGGGACACAGCAACCCCAGAGCAAAGTATCAACTCTGTGGTACTACACTGACAGTGGTACAGAATGAAAAGGACCTGGGGGTAAGTTGTGAAGGCAGATATGAAGTTCTCTGAGCAGTGCAGACGGGCTGCAAGAGTAGCTCACGGTGTCTTATCAATGATATACAGGAATTTTTCTATCAGGGATAGGGAGGTGATTATTCCCTTGTATAAGGCAATGGTCAGGCCGTACCTGAAGTACTGTATACAAGTCTAGAGGCCTCATTTCAAGAAGGATGTAGAGCTGCTGGAATGAGTACAGAGAAGGACAACAAGGTTAGTGAACGGAACGAAGGGTTGCTCTTACGAAGAAAGGCTTAAGTTTTGCAAATTACAGTGTCTGGAGACTAGGCACCGGCGAGGTGATCTGATAGAGGTGTACAAAGCCTGGAATGGTTTGAGCATGCTCAATGCTGATGGGATACTGCCTCTTGCTCAGAATAATCACCTGAGAGGGCATAAATTCAAATTGAGGAAAGACAGATGTAGGATAGATGTGTGGAAATTTGCCTTTAGCCAGCGGGTAGTTGGTTGGTGGAACAGACTTCCATCCCTTGTTGTGGAAGTTGATAGCCTAAATAAATTTAAGGCTCAGCTGGACAGGTATTTCGAACGAACGGAAGGGTGAAGTGGAAGGGTTTTTTTTTTTTTTTTTGGCTGATTCTGCATAAGCTTGCTTTCTTGCATCATATGCCTCTACTAATGCTAATGCTAAAGAGCATTTACTCTGAGTGAACAGTAATCATGGGATACTTACTTAGTAGTGTGTAGGCTCATCTTTTGCGCGGATAAAGGCAGTCAAACAGCAACACATTGAGTACACTAATTCACGAATGCATTTCACAGGTATTTCCATAATTCCATTGCATTCCTGGGTGGATTCAAAGCTCAAATGGACCTTTCCACAGCATCCCAAAGATGCTCCACAGGGTTCATATTCAGTGAACAGGGAGGCCATTCCATGGTGGTAAAACCTGTGGTATACCCTTTGAACAATGTTCTAGTCACCACGGCTCTGTGGGGAGGTGCATTGTCCTACTGGAAGAAAGAGTCTATTGCCCTGTGATCGTGAAGGGATGCAGATGGTCTGGAAAGATGGACACATCACCTGGAATGTTCAGAGATGCATCTAGATGTACCAGAGGTCATATGTGTGCCAGTTGAACATGCCCCCAGACCATTACCGACAGTTCACCTGCCTGAACAGTTCTTTGTTGACATGACGGGTGCAGACCTTTGTGTGATTTCCCAGATACGTACCCTCTCATCTGATTGAAATAACTGGTAACAGACCTCATCGGACCAGACCTGTCTCCAATCATCCAAGGTCTAGTGCTGATGTTCTTTCACTCATTTGAGGTGTAGAATCCTGTGCATGGTATTAGCAATGGGACTCTGCTGGGTTCGGCGGCTCCCATAACCTACTGCAGCTAATGATTGCCTGATGGTCTTGTTGGAGACATTTCTGGCACCTCCCTCATTGAAGTCGGCGGTGATTTGTATCGCTGTTGCTCTCTGGTTGGCTGAGACAATGCAAGACAGATGTCAATGGCCACGTTCATCCACCACTTTTCTCTGCCCCCAGCACTGTCCACGATGAGATATTATTCTGGAAATGGCACCTTTGCAATACACTCTTGATACTTTCAAACGAGGATAGTGCAATTTCTGTACTATCTCCACAATAGAGTGACCAATGCGTTGGGCACCCACTATCATCCCTCTTTCAGTCAGTTAACTCATGACATTTATCCATACTGACATTGAATTACCATCTACATGAATGCAGTAATGCCGTGTACTTACATACCTGCCAAGTGGTAGGTTCATCCACTAGCGAGAGGGGTGACAGCGTAGCATTGCCCAGAAACCAGGTATTCCATGAATTCTGTCCTTTCAGTGTACGTTTACTTTATTCATCAGGTATATGAAAAAGTAAGAATAACATTGACTCTCTCTATTCCAGTTCACTCTTTTGGAGATGCTTATTCAATAGCACTGCATGCTTCAATTCAAATTCTTTTCACGATCAAATGTTTCACTTTTAATTTTAAGAAGACATTGCTGGCAGATTGTTCAAATTTTCTTAAGCATTCAAAAGAGAAATATATACTTTTATTGTGATTCTTCAGGATAACTTTAAATTCGCATATCACTTGGGTCTCTAGAAGTATATGACCAGGACCCCATGCTATAAAGTGGCACTGCCACTTTGAAGCATGGGGTTTACAAGGCCTGACAATAAACTAATTCTTAGTTGGCTGTTGTTATGGAAGAAAATATTCCAATTAGTCAACACATTTGATACTGAAAACGGAAAGCAGCTCAGGTTTTAAAGCAATCTAATGGCACAACAGAAAGTATATCTATAAAATGATTTCTGTCAGTGTTTACAAGTCAGAAGGGAAGCATTTCGATGGCGACCACACTAACTAAGCCTTACCATTTTTTTAAAAAGTGGAATTAATCTACTTTATTGTCAAACTTCGTGTTATAATTATAATACAAGATGTAATCATATGACTCATTTTATAATAAAGATTGAGCCATAGTGCCAAAACTTTTTATACCACTCTGGAACAATATGCACAGGATAAAACAATTAAAATAATATTGTGCGGATGTTGATTTTTTAATGTAAATGATTTTAGTTGCTTAAGAAAGGATAAGAATGCTTTATAATACTGTACTGTAAGTATTATTATTATTAGCCATATGGTGCAAGGAAGCCTGAGGCTTCCTTGCACTGCCACTTAATCTGCACTGGCCAAAAAAAAAAATTTCCCTATTACCCTGAGAGAGAGAAGTAGAAAGGAATCACCAAGAAAGGGAAGAATGATGATATCCAGCTCAGGACCCTGGGTGTGCCAAGCCCATACTCACCAGATGTGCATATATGTAGAGACTGATTTATTAACTACTTACTTAGCTAGCAGCAATGGATTCCTTGTATTTAGGAGCTCTTGTATTTCACATAGAGTGAAGAAAAAGAAGAGGTCATGCTCGGGTATCCTCCCTTCTTTCACCATTAGTTCAGCCAAGTGGTGGAAACATAACCGTAGTTCATTGAACGCTTTTATTACGAGTGACTAGAATGAGAAAAAGGAGCATGAATGTTAAAACAGTAACCGCTACTGTCTTTTAAGTTTCTATAAACTGGTTAGTATTTAAGAGAAAAAGTTAACGTTCCTTTTTATATAATTCTTAAATTCAAACTACAGTATTACAGTTACCTTAGACCTTTCTCTGAGTCTTACACCATCACGACATCTGGGGATTGTGAATTTCATTAGCCATCTAAAAGGGAAAAATAGGAATAAGAATATACTATATTTTAAAATCCAGTTACGAAATTACTTAGAGATAAAAAAAATATATCATCGTTTTAAATAATTAAACTTATTTTTGTGGATGTTTTTATTAAGGCAGGTATGAATTTATTTCTATATTCAGTGTTACTGAATATACTCTGAATGAATATACTGAATATTTATTTCTATATTCAGTGTTACTCCTTACATTATTATAAGGAGATAGCAGTATTTAATTCATAAATGTCGCCACTCTTCATAATGCATTGGGGCTTCTTTGGGACTATTGCGCAAATGCAGATGTGACTATACATTGCACCAAAATATTTTCCTGTAAATTGAGTGTGTCCTGTGGTCGATTTGTTGGATGGGCATATTAAAAATTTGGGAAAAAGGTTGATTCTTTTTAGAAACGTAAAGAATTCATAAGATTGCTTAATCTCCAACGTTATACTGCATTGTCAAAAATTCTTACATATTTTAAATAGATAAAAAGTTGCATTTCTATTTCGATGATATTATGAGTATTCAATAATCGCATTTAACTGTGAAGATTCATTTACACTGAGTATATTGAGATGACAGTTAGTAGATAGGATGCAGAGGTGCATTGCTAAAAAAAACATAGTACCAGAATGCTTGTTCTCCAGAAGACTATATGACAACGCCACGTCAACTGTACAGTAACTGAATCAGACTTCAGACTCACAGTTCATAGAACAACCAATTCTAGCGTTCAGCTCATGGCGAATCAAAATGTAGTGTTCGCACGCATCACAGTATATCTCATTCGTTGGATCTCTTTATCTAACACATTGTACTTTAGTAAGAAACGTTCAAGTTTTATTGCGAAATTTATATTTTTTGCAATAAATTTATTTTTATATTTATTTATATTTATATTTTTAAATAAATTTTTTAAAGAAATCTATTAATTTTAAAGATTACTATTAATATATATTTTTAGTAGCAATAGATAAAATAGATATTTCTCCCTCCCCTTTGATTATGCTATTGTTTCATAACATTAGTGTATAAATTTAATGATTTTCTATCCAGGGACTCACATCTGGTCAGTATGGGCTTGGCACACCCAGGGTCCTAAGCTGTATATCACCATTCTTCTCTTTCTTGGTGAATCCTTTCTACTTCTCTCTCTCTCTCTCTCTCTCTCTCTCTCTCTCTCTCTCTCTCTCTCTCTCTCTCTCAGGGTAGCTTGGGAATTTTTTTTTTTTTTTTTTTGGCTGGTGCAGCACAAGCCTCAGGCTTCCTTGCACCATATAGCTAATAATAATAATAATAATAATATTATTATTATTATGACATTTAGAAAAAATACTGGAACATTGTTCCGGTGCGTTCCGGCCAGAATACACCACTGGTAGGATGTACTAATTATTGGACTCACTTGTTTTGTCTGTAAAGCAGCTATGTCCAATACGTACCCTTGCACAGCATATGTGTGTTAGGCACAATTGCAACTGATGCAATAAGGCTGTGGAAAAAACTATGCAGTCTTTGCCTGAGATTAATAACTCATCCAGTTGTGAAGGGGAAAAAAAAAATAATAAATATATATATTTATTTATTTTATATATTTTTTTTAAATCGCGAGTGTATATATATATATATATATATATATATATGCACTCGCGACATTGACGGGATTCGAACTCGGACATTTTTCATCAGGTGGCGAATGACGGTGATTATATGGTAAACACGGTGATGCAATTAATACAGTGAATGCAATCTGGAACTGCCAATAATCACCGCGTGCTTGGCAGTTTCAGCTTTCAATGAATTCATCGCATTTAAAGAATCAGTTGAAATTACATATTTTGATTTAGATGCAGGTCTCAATTTTTTCTTAAATTTTAATTTAAGGGCAGGTGATTCTGCATTCAGTTGGAAGACAGGTTAATATTGTTCCGACGGGTAAGCAAACATGCGTAAGCATTTCGGTATCAATTTGGTCAGATTTTGTGTATCAAGGTAATCTTTCTATCAGTCTTCCTGCTCTGTCCAATTTGACCAGATGCATAAGTGATATCATCACCGTCCGGGTGGAAAAGGCCCGGATTTGAATCCCGTCAATGATGGGAGGAACTTTTATGGGCTTGTTTTTACTCCGTGGCTGAGTTAATTGGTCTCAGGCGTAGATAGCAAGGTTCCTCCCCACCCTGGAAACTCGAGTTTTTCATGCAGAAAAATAGGCAAATCGACCAGATAATACACGCAATTTCATCCTTATCTTATCTTATCTTCCTTCATGGATTAGGCGATCCGCCTTTCCGATCTCGAAGAGGTCTGCCCATCTTTTCTTTGGTCTTCCTCTGTCTCTTTTTCCTTTTGCGTTATATGTATAAGCTAATTTAGGGGATCTATTATCTTCTATTCTTTCTACATGTTCTTTCCATCTTTGTCTATGTTCTATAATTTTTCCATTAATTGAGTAAATCTTTGATTCTTTTCTAATATTTATGTTTGGTATTTTATCTAATTTTTTACATCCTTTAACATATCTTAAAAATTTAATTTCTGCAGCTTGTATTCTATTAATGTCTCTTTGTTTCGGTATCCATGTTTCAGAACCATAAAGAAGTCTTGGTATTGCCAAAGAACTCTGGTCTTAGCCAGAGTTCTTTTTATTGTTACACATATTTTGAAATTTCGGAATTTCTGGTTCATATCTTCTTCGACATCATATGTTATATCACATCCTAGATATTTAAAATGTTTTACTTGTTCTAATATTTTATTGTCAATAACTATTTTTGTTCTCACCATATTTTTCCCCTTAAAAGCCATTGTTCTAGTTTTCATTGTTGATATTTTAACTTTATATTCTTCTGTTATTTGATTTAATTTAAATACTGCTCTTTGTAAATTATCTTCACTATCTTGAATAATTACTTGATCATCTGCAAATAACAGTGTATTAATCCTATTCTTTGTATTTAAATACATACCTGCATTCAGTGCTTATTTTGGGACGGTATGGTGTACCGGCACTTTTATTAACAGTGACATTTGGATGCAGCGCACTTCGAAATTTCTAATATTCCGTAAATTTTTTTTACATGTTTACCTACTATTCAAATAAGTTTAAAATTATTTAACTAAATTTGCATTTTTCACTGCCTATTGTTAAAATATTTTTATATAAAACTGTATAACCATTTTTATAATTCTAAATTACTAAGTCGGACCTCTGTTTAACGAACTCCTTTTATAGTGAATATTTTGAATTCCCCTTGGATGTTACATTTAAAATACTTTCAGTTGAGCAAAAAAAAAAATTTCATATAGCGAACGGATTAGGAGAGAATTAACTCGGTACGCACTATTCGCATTTCTGGCCTTTAGGCAATTATTGCTGCTGCGCGAATTAAGAGAGCTAAAGGGATTACCATTCTACAACTTAGTGGTACCTGGTAAAATCTATTCGTCCACCTGTCCCACATACGAAGGGCTCACATTTGGTGAGTATGGGCTTGGCAAACCTAGGGTCCTGAGCCGGATATCATCATTCTTCTCTCTCTCTCTCTCTCTCTCTCTCTCTCTCTCTCTCTCTCTCTCTCTCTCAGGGTAACACGGGACTTTTTTTTTTTTGGCTGGTGCAGCATAAGCATCAGGCTTCCTTGCACCTTAGGGCTATTATTACTAATAATAATAATAATAATAAATAATAAGTCAGCTGGTCAACAGTGAGCAGATCAAGGGGTATTACCAATGGGCTCTGGTCCACCTTCTACTGCGGTGGTGTCCAAACTTTTCCCGTGCAGGGGCCATATTCAAAAAAAATTGAAAGTTAGATTTATTTAGTGTGTTCCTTTTTCCATATTTTGTTACATGTAAAAGTAAAATTGAAAATATTCGAAAATTTTTATTAAGTAAAATACACAATTACATTTACTGAACAAAACATTTAATGAGAATTTTTTGATAACAAAATTTAAAATGCTGTTTTAGTTCACTTTCCGGACGGGCACCTAGGTTGGACACCTTTGTGAATCAACTGTAAGCGTCCCGTTCGAGAATTAGAAAAGTGATTTTCTTTTACCCCGACAAATAATCATCTGTCTGTTGTTTTGCGGAAGTGCATTATCCACATTTTTCGGTAAATTTTCCTTATCTCTGTTCATGGTCACAGTACCTGAATATCCGAATGACACTGAAATTTTGGATGGTTTCAAAAAAAAAAAAAAAAAAAAAAAAAAAAAAGAAAAATATCAAATTTAAGAACTAGTGACAATAACGATGATGAGAGAAGGAAAACGAAGGTATTAAACCTTCTAAACATGAATTGTTGGCATTTGGTGAAAATAAAGTTAGAAAATTACAGTTAAACGAAAGAGATACAATTCGTGGATTTCGGAGGCCGCCGTAGCCTATTGGTCAGGCGCGCGGGTGCATAAGTACACGTGCCTTGAGTGACCGGGGTTCAATCCTGTGACTACTGAATACGGTGCTGTTTCTTGTATTCTATCTTGTGAACTCCTCTGACCGTTTGGTCGTCCCGGAGTATAAACAGAACATTTATTTATTAATTGAAAAGTTGGTTTCGGAAGAATTAAGGCATTTGATGGACGCTCTGAGTACGATACCAATTTCATCGAGTGAATGTGAATGAGGACTTTCACAAATGAATCTGATCGCCAGCCCAACCAGAGCTTCAGTGATGACAAAAAGTTTCTTCACTACTGTTTTTTAAAATTGTAGGCCCACCGCTGCCCGCTTTGATCCAGCAAAATATATTGATTCGTGGCTGCTTCGGAAACATCATTCAGCAACCGACACACAAAGAGGTTGTTATTTGGAGCATTAGCAACTAAGGCCATATTGCTCCGGGGATATGCGGAGAAATATGGACTTAGTTGCTGACCTTTCCGCATCCTCCATATTTGGTTTACTACTACACTGCTGCTGTTGTTGTTGTTGTTATTAGGAGCATTAACAACTAAGGCCATATTGCTCCGGTGCGGTGGTAATTCCCTGACCTTTCTGCATCCTCCGTATTTGGTGGTGACGGGCTCGAACCCCGGTATAATCAAGAAGAATGTGCTACGCACTGCTGCTCCTTCCCACCTGGCTACGGAGGCGCCACACTGCTGCTCCTGCCCACCTGGCTACGGAGGCGTCCACACAAAGAGGAAGGAAAGAAGTCGGCATAGGGTGTCGGATGAGAACTTAATAAAAAATTTGGAATATTCTACAAAAACTTTATTATGAAATTATTTTTACTTGTTATTTATTTTTACTTATTATTTTACGGTCCGTAGTCTAACGAAGAACCTTTATGTCACTCGGTTGTCTGACTGTCCGTCCGTCCGTCTGTCACAGCATTGTATCTCTGGAACCACTCAACCTATTAACTTGAAAATTTGCATGGGTTTGTACATCATGTGGGCCAACATAATGCCATATTGGTCGTTGTTGACAAAAATTTGTCTGAGAAATGGGGGTAAAATGTGGGGGGCATAAAATGTCGAAAACCTATAGCTTATTATACACCGTTAGAAAGAGCTCATCTAGTAGGTTTAAAATATAATTTTAAAATATTTTTAAAATTAAAAATGGCGGCACCAGACAGGAAAATTTGAGTAATTTTCGTGTTCCCCCCCTCTATTTCTGTCGCTAATGGAGCTAAAAATTTAAAAATCACATTAGCTATGCGTTATTTGATGCTTATCAAGGGGAAACTATTCCGATTGAAATCTATCATTTACTTTTTGTGTTAAAATTAAAAAAAAACAATTTTTTATTGCACTTCGATTCTTTGTACTAAGTAACTCTCCTTTTGGTGGCAAAAAGATTGCTAAATAGTTAGTTAATATTTCTATAAAGGTCATTTGTAAATTTTGCAACGAGAAGTATTTTTTAACAATTTTCAAAGCTGGAGTTGTCCCGACAAGGAGGTTCCCAAAGAGCCAGTGTTGAGGCGGCGGTAGTGGGGAGGCGCCTGTGCGGAGTCTTGCATGGCCCTCACCTGCCATCGCTTTTCCAGAAAGAAGTCGGAGTCGCTTCTCCCACCCTTGTCTCCCACAGGAGCGGTCCCCTAGGACCGCTCCTGTGGAATATGGTTTTGGATGGGTTCTTGGCTTTGCACCTCGGTGATGTGCGCTCCCAGGCCTTTGCTGATGATTTGGTCCTCACCATTGCTGCAGATAGCCGGGCTCAGCTAGAGGAAAAGGCCAATCAGGCAATGCTGATATTGCAAAACTGGACCAGAACCCACTGCCTGACGATATCAACAACAAAGACGTCCTCCGTCCTGCTAAAAGGCAAGCTTGATATACTTAGACCACCACAAATAAAGGTGGGACCTACCACAATAAAATTAGTGACCCAGTTAAAATATTTAGGAGTTATACTGGATGGTAATCTTACCTTTAAACACCATCTAACTTATATCAGAGCCAAAATCAAAAGATACTCTGGATTGGTGGCTAGGATCGTCAGGCGGGACTGGGGGTTAAACCAACGCACCCTGTCATTGTTTTATAAAACAACCTTCCTACCGATCATCACTTACGCCTCAGCAATATGGTTTTCCAAAACAGGAACTGTAGTAAACCGACGCATCCTTGATGCAACGCAAAGAACAATCCTACTGACAGTTACACGTGCTTGTAGGACAACCAGTACCCACGCGCTGCAGGTCTTGGCCGGAGCTCTTCCCCTTGACTTAGAGATCATGCGTAGGGGAATGAACTACCACATAGAGAAAGGAATACCTTGTACATACCATGGCTATACTGTGGACGTTAATGCACCACAAAAAAATGAAAAGACAAGGCTACAAAAACACCTGATGCAAGTTTGGCAGGAGCGTTGGGCCAACTCAAATAAGGGAAATATCACCAGGAAATTCATTCCGAACATCGACAGGATGTACCCCAGTCCCCCAACTTGGTTTCAACCTGGCTTATATACCACCTATTTATTGACTGGTCACGGGGCCTTTAAAGCCAAGCTGGCAGCGCTGGGGATTGAGGTGGATCCGAGATGTGCCTGTGGGGAGCTTGAGTGCTGGGAGCACATTATGTATGATTGCACCCATTATGAGGACCTCAGGTGCAGACTGATCACTGCAATACACTACCTCCCCAAGAACTTGGAATCACATCTATTGGACTCACTTGAGGAATACAGGGAGCTAAAGGAATATGCCCAAAAACTATTTGGTAGGCGTAAAACACTGATAGCCATCTACAGAAGAAGATAAAAAAAAAAAAAAAAAAAAAAGGAGACACAGAACACGCGTGGAGAGGACTCAAGGAGAACCTCGCCCAGGAACCTGCTTACTACTAATCATCTAAAACCAGCGATCGCAAGAATAACCCCATGGAGCTGCGGATCTTTCCATGATGAAGAGAACCACAGCCATAGCTAACAGACCAACAATGGACCTGACCAGTGTTCCTAGCTGAGGAAAAATATGGCTATCAATGACAGAGAAGACCAACGAAGATAGAGAAACTCCAAGTTGCTGCCTCAACGGAGCCATATTGGCTCTATGCTCTGCACTCTCTTGTGCAGTGCAATTCTTTTACTCCCACTCCCGGCAGGGGAGGGAGGTGACGGCTTGCTGTCGCCTCTCTTCCCTGCCACACCATTTCTTCCCTCTCGTGGGGCATGGGCATGCCTCACTGAAAAATTGGGGGTCACCTACCCTATCGACCCTCTTCTTCCTATTTCACCCCCCAGCCTTCACTCTCCCCTCCCAGCACTTTTTCTTGCACAGCGTATAGCCCTACACGTCCAAATTTAAAATACACCAAAAATTTTCGCCCAACCTTTTAGGCACTTTAGAAACAGCCTTTCAGCGTCAAACCCCATATTAGTGCTTTAATGTAAGTGATTTAAAATGAACCGCGGTCGTTCCAATTTTATTTTAGGTCCTAGCCACTAAAATCCCAGGAAAGTAAGTGGCAGGACCTGCCAGAGTACAATTGACTCAATGGTAACACCCGGCTAGCCTCCACGTGGCGAGGTATGGGCAACGTCTGGTCCCATTAGGGGCCTGGCGGCCAATAAGCCGGATAAACAATGGGCACAACATATAACACTACTCATGACCCACACACTTCTAAATCTCTGGCTTTGACAGGGTACTGTCACCGATACATAGAACATTCGCGGAGATGGGAGAAATCCCAGGAGCCGCTAGACCCTCACTACCTCATACCTCATACCCTTGTCATTCACAACAACTGGAAAGACTCAAATAGACAACGTTTGCAATAATTCCTCAGTTTCAGACCAAGCCGGGGTACTAGAAACTTTTTTCAGTTGCCATAAAGCTCTATTTGAGATACTACACTAACGACCATTCGTGACTACGGACCCCTCATCCTGAGTGCCCGGCACTCAGTAGTTGACTGATTTATTTACTTATTTTTTATATACTTGAACTGTTAATATACTAAATTTGTTGTTCTTATTGAAAAAAACATTACTAAAGTAACAATATCAGGGAAAAAAAAATTTAGAGTACTTTTCATATCCTTTTAATTTTCAATTTTCCTGATAGCAAAGAATGAGTATCGGCACCTGTTTTTTTACAAAAAAAAAAAAAAAAAAAAAAGCACTGCCTGTATTAATTTCTTCTTTACATTTACATATCATATCCTCGATATATATGTTAAACAGCGTTGGTGACAAGCTAACTCCTCAACCCAACTCCTCCTTCCCCTGTTTAATAGATTCGTGGCTGCTTCGGAAACATCATTCAGCAACCAACACACAAAGAGGTTGTTGTTATTTGGTTTTTAGGAGCATTAGCAACTAAGCCCATAACTTCTCTTCTTCCATTTAGCCCATAACTCTATTTTTGAAGCCACTAAAAAATGATCTGAATTAATATAATATCCTCTAAACACCCTAATATCTCGGCATTGTTTTGCTAATTTTTGGTTTACTATTACATAGTCTATTATTGATTGTGTACCTCTTGCCGACCATGTATATCACATTTTCTAAATGTATTTGTTATCTTTAAATGTTGCAAAATCTCTTAATTTATATCCATTTCCATTTACTTTATTTTCTCCAAAACATCCCATAATATTTTTTATTGGCTTATTCCCTACCCGAGCATTATAATCTCCCAAAATAACTACATGGTCCTTTTTTATATTCTTATCTAGTTCTTTTTGTAACTCTAAATAAAATTTATCTGTTTCTTCCTCTTTTCCATCTTCTGGAGCATAAATTCCAATTATACATAAATAACCTCTGTCTAATTGAAATTTATTATTCTATTATTTATAAATCTGTAGGTCTGTATTTTGGTTTTCCATTTCCGATCTATTAATATTGCTACCCCTCCACTAGCTCTTTCCTTTTGATCTGATCCACTGTATATCATTATATAAGAATCATAATCTTTCGTACCTTTTAATTTTTTCTTTGTTTTTGTTATTACTGCTATATTTACTTTCTTCTGTTTTAAATGTTTAAGTAGTTCGACTTTATATCCTAATTCTCCTCTTATGTTCCATATTGCAATATTTAAAATGTCTGTTATTCCTTTTCGTTTCCTTTTTCCAGTCTGAGTCGTATCCCTTTGTCCTTCCGGTTTTCTTCTTTGAGCTTTATGAGTTTTTATTTTTTTTTACATGGGGGAGGGAACCAGCCTCCCGCACAACCCCCAACCTGGAGGACCAGTATGTTACTCTTCGTCTGATTCCTACCCTTTGACCTGTCTGGCTAGGGTGACCCTACTGTAGTCTAGCTACCGCCAGCATAGCTCTCTGGGTCATCGGGATACTCAAGCCTCCTCACTGCGACAAGGTGGTAACATTTTGGGGAGGACGCGCAATTTAAAGACACAATATAGGTGGGTAGATGAAATAACTTTCCCGGTGACCCTAATATAATAGTTTTATTCAACTTGGCTGATCCTCCAATAATGGGTGGTGCCCATTAAAGTCGCCTAAAATACAGTTGGGGTGATGTATATTGGCCAGAAGACCTTTGAGGTTTTTGCTCAAGAAAGTTTCATTTGATGGAAGATATGACAAAAGTGTAATTATAGGCCGATGTATAACTATTTAAATGTATTGTTATAGCTTTAATTGCGATTGCAGAAATAAGAATATTTGTTTTTTTGCTAAAAGTAAGGTTAAAGTTTGAAGAACGCTAGATTTAGTAATGGACAGTTTTAAGCGTGAGAATTAAGAATAGTAGCAAAGGGGTAAACAAGTAATTCAAATAATACGAGAGAGCAAACAGGGACAGCAGGACTAGGTAAAGAGGTGTCATTTGAGAACAGGCGTGAAGGGGTTGTTTAAGGAAGAACGATAGGACGTGAAACGGGATTACACGAAGCGCCTCCTTTGATCTATGACACCATTAGAACCAAAACAGGAAATGAGTGTACGTCCAGTGTTCGCATCAAAATAAAACGGCGTCAGGCTGACTGATTTTTGGGTGTTCGGATATACATTTAGAGAGAATGGTGTGAAACGAAAATGAGTCTTTTTGGAGGTTGCCGGTGGATATGAAAGGGTCATGCTGCCTGTGAGAAAAAAATAAAGTTCTAGAAAAGGGTTGGTTTGTGCGCTGGGGAGACAGATTGGGAGAATTGTGTTAGCAAATAGGAAGGAACGGAAATTTAAACAGAAAAAGAAGATTGGTTGGAGTCCTTGGGGGAGGCGTGCCAAACTTGAGGGAAAGTGTAAAGTTCGGGGAGAGAGAAATTGGGAGACAGGGCATTCGGTGTCTTACTTCTGTGTGGTGTGATCTAAGGGATGAAGGTCGTGAGTTGCGGGCTGAAATAGAGGTAGGCGAGGTTGGTAATGTAGGCCCTTGTAAAGTGAATGAGCCAGGTACATACACCTGTGAATATACTGTCTACACAAGAAGGCGCGTCATGTCAAGAGTGCCCCAGCCGTGAGCCCAAGTCTGTCAGCCTCAAAAGTAAACCAGAGTGCCCCCAGCAGTGAACGCATGTCTGTCAGCCTCGAAGGAAAACCGGAGAGCCCAGAACTGGAGTAAGCCTGTCAGCCACGTAGGCAGCCTGAACTCAAGGAAATTGGAAGTAGCGGAGATGTCGGAATGTAAGTCTGTTCCCTGTTTCTTTATTGAATCCTGAACTCAAGGACTCATAACCTAGCTCTATAAGCAATTGAGTGATAGATAGTCCTTGTAAAAGAAAGGAACATTCCTGTTGTGAATGATTATGAATAAATGTAAGGGTGGTTTAGGAGTAGTAAAAGGCAAGTAATAATATAAAGGAATTAGCAAATAAATTATATTTATAAGGGTAGTACTGTAAGGATAGGTTAACCTATATCATTAAATTAGGCCAGGTGCCAAACAAGGTAACACATCAGATGAGGTGCAAAGAGAAATAAATTTTATTAATAGAAAAACCTCATGAGTAAAGAGGGATGACTAAGGTGATAACTAGGGTGTCTAAGATATTAATTAAGGCAGAATGGGTGACCTATAAGGAATGTTTTTGATATAAGGGGTATCAGATGTAATATGTTTTAGGTGTAAGAGGCTAGAACAAATATTCTAAAGGAGTAATAAGAGCTGAAGTAAATATTATTGATGTAAGAGAAAGACAGAAAAACAAATTGGTAAGGTAAGAGAATGATAAGGGGTATCAGATGTAATATGTTTTAGGTGTAAGAGGCTAGAACAAATATTCTAAAGGAGTAATAAGAGCTGAAGTAAATATTATTGATGTAAGAGAAAGACAGAAAAACAAATTGGTAAGGTAAGAGAATGATTGAGTAATCATCGTGGAGTCAATTTTATGTAAAATACAGCTGATACAAACTGATGTTAATAATTCATATATCGAGAATAATTGAAGAGATAGAGAGACAATGTAGTGTATTATAGCATGGTTTACATATGTATATGGGAATTGCGATGCTTGTATGTAATTATTTGTTTCTTTTATGTAAATGTTGTTGTATGCTCATTAATGGTTTGTTAATTTTTGTAAACAAAAATGTGTGGCTTTCATGTTCTGCTAACAACCGCTTTACACACCCTAGAAATTGGAATTTTCTGAAAATTGTAGTCAGATTTGCATATGTGGGGATGATAAAGACGTCAATAGGGTGTTCAGCGAATTTCAAAATTTAGTTAAGTTAATAAAAGAATTGCAAATTAACAAGAAAATAATAAATAACATTATAATAATCCCCCTCCCCCCCAACAATTCAAATTTACTAAGATGGCCAAACCACCTCCACCAAAGAGACAGAAACACGTCATTTTCTGTGTTCCTGTCTCTTGGACATAGCGAGAAAGTTTTTTTTTTTATTACAGGGAAAAATTGTGAAGTTCAGTTTCTTGCAGATACAGGCCTACAGGATTATAAGTTAATTAATTCTTGCATGTCATTAAAACTGGAGCAAAAGCCTTTTGTTGTTCCATTGCATAATATTATGCATTATATGAGTTTGACAATTGACTTTTTTCCAAATTAGCCTATTTTTTTGTGGTATCTTTTTTTAGGAAATAATGATCGTTCTCTGTACATGTTATTTTCCTCATGAATCTTTGGATTTGGTTCTTGGCTTCTTTTGTCATCAACATACATTTTCATACATGCTCTTTTATGAACGTTTCTTGGTCCCTCAATTTTGTATCAGCTGTTACTGAAGGACAAGATGGTTTAATTATTAGCATTAGCATTAGTAGAGGCATTTGATGCAAGAAAGCAAGCTTATGCAGCATCAGCCAAAAAAAAAAAAAAAAAAAGTAACATAAATAAATAAAAATAACCACTTCCACTTCACCCCTCTGTTCGTTCGAAATACCTGTCCAGCTGAGCCTTAAACTTATTTAGGCTATCAACTTCCACGACAAGGGATGGAAGTCTGTTCCACCCACCAACCACCCGCTGGCTAAAGGCAAATTTCCGCACATCTATCCTACATCTGTCTTTCCTCAATTTGAATTTATGCCCTCTCAGGTGATTTTTCTGAGCTAGAGGAAGAATCCCATCAGCATTGAGCATGCTCAAACCATTCAAGGCTTTGTACACCTCTATCAGATCACCCCG
Organism: Mastigoproctus giganteus; assembly: GCF_048544385.1. Classification (NCBI taxonomy): domain Eukaryota; kingdom Metazoa; phylum Arthropoda; class Arachnida; order Uropygi; family Thelyphonidae; genus Mastigoproctus; species Mastigoproctus giganteus. Next base: position 95,960,848 of record NC_143583.1, on the reverse strand, counting down.
CTGGTGCCTAGTTTCCAGACACTGTAATTTGCAAAACTTAAGCCTTTCTTCGTAAGAGAACCCCTTTGTCCCATTCACCAATCTAGTTGCCCTTCTCTGTACTCGTTCCAGCAGCTCTACATCCTTCCTGAAATGAGGCCTCCAGGCCTGTATACAGTACTCTAGGTGTGGCCTGACCATTGCCTTATACAAGGGAATAATCACCTCCTTATCCCTGCTAGAAAAATTCCTATATATTATTGACAATACACCATGAGCTACTCTTGCAGCTCGTCTGCACTGCTCAGAGAACTTCATATCTGCCTGCACCACCACCCCCAGGTCCCTTTCATTCTCTACCACTGTCAGTGTAGTACCACAGAGTTGATACGCTGCTCTGGGGTTGCTGTTTCCCATATGTAGTACTTTACATTTGTCAATGTTAAACTTCATTTGCCACCTCGAAGCCCATCTGCTCAACCTTTCCAAATCCTGTTGCAGCAGCATAGTGTCAGTAGTGTCCTTGACAACCCTGCCAACCTTCGTATCGTCTGCAAACTTGGACATTAAGCCTGATATACCATCATCAATATCATTTATAAATACAGAAAACAATAAAGGCCCCAATACTGAACCCTGAGGGACTCCACTAATAACATTAGTCCACGATGAGCAGTGTCCATTGATTACCACTCTCTGTCTTCTCCCCCTCAACCACCCCTTTATCCATAGCAGCAACTTGCCTCCAATGCCACACTGCTCCAATTTGTGCAGCAGTCTTCCATGTGCAACAGTATCAAAAGCCTTTCTAAGATCCAAGTATATAATATCAAAGTTATTCCCTGCATCCAGTTCTTTTGTGACTGTATCATAGTATCCAATCAAATTGGTCAGGCAAGACTTCCCCTTAACAAAACCATGCTGTGTCCCAGCTATAACTGAAGTCTTGTCTAGATGATCCTGCAGTGCTTCTTTCACCAGGGCCTCCATTAATTTTCCGGGAACAGAAGTTAAACTCACAGGTCTATAATTACTTGTGTCAGCCTTTGATCCCCCTTTGTGAATTGGGGTCACATTTGCACATCTCCAGTCAATGGGTACCTGCCCTGAGTCCAAGGAAGCTCTCATAATTATGGCTAAGGGTTTGCTTACCTCCTTTGCTGCCTCCTTTAATATAACTGGATAGATCCCATCCACCCCAGGTGCCTTTCTTGTGTTTATCTTCAACAATTTCTCCTCCACTTTGCTCTCAGTTATTACAAGATTCTCTAGCTTACTGCTAGAATTGAATACACCTCTGGCATTCCCCTCGCTGAATAACTCCTCATGTGTGAATGTCGATGCAAAATATTCATTTAGTTTGTTAGCTACCCGAGCAGGGTCATCAACAGTTGACCCATCGATCTCAAGTGGACCAATCTGATTCATCCCCTTCCTTCTAGAGTTTACATAAGTAAACAACTCTTTGCTGTTTTTCTTCGCATCCCTTGCCAAGGATCTCTCGTAATCTGCCTTCGCCTGCCTAACCTCCTTTGTAACTTGGTTACAGATCAACTTGTATCTATCATAGGCGTCCGTGTCACGTGTTAATTTGTATGTATCCCATGCATTTTTCTTCTCTGCCATATGCCTCATTAGTTCATCTGACAACCATTTAGGCCTAAACCTTGAACAATATTTCTTAGTTGGTATGTAAAGCCTAGTAGCTTCCACGATAAGTTCTTTGAATGCTTCCCATTTTGAATTTGCTGTTGGCAATATCATCAGTTGATCCCACTGTATAGAATTTAAATACTGTCTCAGTCCATTGTAGTCGCCTTTACGAAAGCAATACCCCTTCCCTTTACCCCTAATGGTAGTTACCTCTTTGAGTAACTCCCACTTCAGCACACTGTGATCACTGCCACCAAGTGGTTCATTTATCTGCAGATTCTTAATGCATGAAGAATCACTACTGATAATCAAATCAAGAGTATTACTCCCTCTATTTGCCTCCCGAACATGCTGATGTAGAAAACAATCATCCAATAAATCCACAAAAGCCTTGCTACTGTGTGAGTGACCAGCCCCCAAATTCCAGTCAATATCTGGGAAATTAAAATCCCCCATTATAAGACTCTGATTTACTGGCCCACTCTATTTCTCCGAACAGTTTGTTATTATACTCATCAGAGTCATTAGGCCTATAGCACACTCCTACTCTCAATTTTGATCTCCCAATGCTTATGTCACACCAAACTGACTCGACACTGCACTGTCCAGCGATGTCGACTGGCTTCACTTCCTTGGATTTTATGTGTTTTTTAACTAATAGCATAACCCCTCCTCCCTTCCTATCCTGTCTATCCTTTCTGTAGACATTGTACTCCCCAAATTCCAGTTCTGCATTTCTTATATCTGTGTGACACCACGTCTCTGAAATCCCCACAATATCTGCCTTTGATGTTTTGAGCAATACCTCAAATTCATCAAATTTATTTACTAAACTCCTAGCATTGGTGTACACACAAGTATACATGCACCTGTTCTTTTTCTTAGCTACCCTAACACAACCCATGTGTTTACTTGTACCCCAATGATTCCCAGCAGTCTCTGAAATATCCTGCATCTTATTTTCCAGGCTGCGGCTCATTCCAATAGAAGCAGTGCAAGAATCACTTTCAACTCTGCCAGTGGCTACTGTTAATCTATTAGTCCTTGTATCCCCCCAATCTAGCAGTTTTCCGACCCACCTAACATTGCCTCGATAGCATCAGCAAACATTCTTGCACCCTTTCTATTTAAGTGTATCCCATCCCTGTAGAAGCAGTCTCTCCTGTTAACAAGTACAGACCAGGCTGAAAAAAATTCTACCCCTTGAGCCCTGCACAATCTTTCCAGGGCCGAATTGATTGACAGGGCTCTCATCATATACTCCCTCCTATCGTGTCTGGGCAGAATTGCAGACACTTTCAATTTCAACCCTAATTCACGGCTTTTTTTCATCAGTGACCTGTACTTGTCAAGTAATTCCGCCGGTCTCCTACTCTTAATGTCATTAGTGCCAACGTGTACAACTATATCACCTTTTGTGCCCTTAAAAGATGATATCCGCTCTACAACGTCATCAACTTTTGCCCCTGGCAGACATACCCTGGTCCTATTCCACCTATCCTTTTTACAAAGCATGTTTCCCGTTTCCCTGACAATAGAGTCACCAACAACTACTAGTTCCTTTGGGACCAGCGCATTCTGCCTTGGGGGTTGCCGCTGTGTTCCGCGATGACCAAGTGCAAGCTCTGGCATTGGTGTGGGCAGCTGAGAGCTTGATGGGCCCCTCACTTGTAATCCTTCGAGGGCATCCACCCTATCCTTCAAGCTCTCATATAGGCCCATAACAACGCTGAGTTGTCGCCTTATCTCCTTACACTCCTTGCATCGCACACACACACAAAGACATCCCCCATGGCAGTATCATGTCCCATACTTGACTGCTCCGCAAACATCAAGCAAATAGTTCATCTTACAAGGCTGTGATTCAGAGGACAACTGCCCCCCTCAGTTCTCCCCTGGGCCACAGCATTCCCATTAGCTTGAGCCCTTTGCTTTGAGTCATGATTTAGATTTACTTTCAATAAAATTTCAATTTCTGTACAAAATTAAATCCTAAACTTGTATCCAAACACAGTTATAACGCTATATTTATGTTTCAGTAACGAGTGTTATCTACGGAATATTTACGTTTCAGTAACGAGTGTTATCTACGAAATATTTACGTTTCAGTAACGAGTGTTATCTGCGAAATCCCTTTATATAACTTTCGTATCAAGTTATGTATTAATTATTTGTTTTTACTAATTATTTATGTTACGTAACCTAAGTGGTTATATGTATAATTAATTATGTTAAATAAAATTAATTATATTACGTTTGTAATCTAAGTCGTTATATGTATTTATTTAAACGTACAATTTAACTGCTAACGAAGTTCAACTAACGCTATCTAGTACGGTATATCGTATCACAAAGGCGGGAAAATTACGAACGGTTAGCGGAGTTGAAACACGTGGAAACCTTTACCGATACTTTTATGCAATTACAAGGCCGAGTAAAGAATAAATACACCAAATTAATCAGAAAATCACCAAATAATGTTATACTACTAAATTTAAATCAAAAGTTTTAGAAAAACAATAATTTCAAATCAATAAATAAGAAAAATCCACTTAGCGGCTTTGAAAACGACCGTCTCTAGCAGCCTCGTCAGCAGATGACGAGGATAAAAGGAATGTTATTGACTTGATCTCTGTCTTGTCAATTTTTATGTTGTAGAGGGTGTAAGAGTCAATTTTTAGCTTAATTAGAATTTACTAAGAACTGAGGCATCAGTCTGAATAACAGCTGTTGTCTTTGTCAGTGGTACTCGATTCATGTAAGATGGCAGTATTCTTGTAGTCTGTCTTTTAAAGTCTCTGTTCTTATGTGGCTTTAACGTTGTATAAAAAAGTATTATTATTTTTTAAATTCAAATTCAATATATCTTACCTAGTTTTGAAACTGAATGGAATGTGAAGTTTAGAAACAATTTCACTGACATCAGCATCCCTTTTTTCCGTTGCTCCACTTTTGACGCCTTCTACAAACCCCTGTGAAGATAGTCGAGTAATTAAAATAAAGTTAGTATCAACAAATATAAGATATAGTAAATTTTTTATTTTTCGCATACAAAGGGTAATTCAGAACTCTCTTGCCAAACACAGACGCATAAACATATCTACAGTGACGGACAAAAAAACTACATCACTTGTGAATTTTGCAAATAATGTGTTTTGCGCTGCATTGTGGGTTGCAAAAATGTTCAAAGTGCATTTGTTGGATGGGGATATATATCTCTGTGAATGAAATCCAATAAAAAGACTCCACCTGATATACCTAATTACCATAAATATCTTCCCAAAGGGTAAAATGCGTATTTAATGGAAATAAGAGAAATCATGCAAAAGGGCAATCATGACAGCCAATTATATTGCATTTTATTGCATTTATGTGTACAAATTGAAATGACAAGTTAAGTTAATAGTATTATGTACTGTAAATCAGCAAAATAAGTCCTTCATATTTTTTAGGCGCCTCCGTAGCCAGGTGGGAAGGAGCAGCAGTGCGTAGCACACGCTTCTTGATTAGACCGGGGTTCGAGCCCGTCACCACCAAATACGAAGGATGCGGAAAGGTCAGGGAATGACCACCGCATATCCCGGAGCAATATGGCCTTAGTTGCTAATGCTCCTAAAAACCACATAACATAACATAACATGAACCTTCATATTTTGTTGTTCCTCCTAGACTGTTGCCGGGCCAGTCCAACACTGTAATGCCAGCATTTCTGGGGTATGACTGCACCTTAAGGGAGAAAAATGAGGGAAAACATTGGTGTCAGTATGTTCTAAGCCTTGTGAGACAAGAAGACAAACTCACCATTAAATCTAAATAGCATAAAACTTACCAATTTTGCTATGTGGCAAGGTTGAAAATGCAGTTTTGGATGTCTGTGTGGTGATCCCTAATAACGGGTTTCAGGCACTCTTCCAAGATTGCAGAGTAGGTTTTTGCATTCACCGTTCCGTTAATAAACTTAATTGCCCCACCCATTTGCTTGTTATGCATCCCCAGACCATCTATCTGGCGGGGAACTTTACAGTCGGTGTTATGCAGTCAGGATGGTATGGCTCCAATTTTCGTCTTCTGACATATCGCTTCCCATCCGAGCCATACAGGTTGAATTTTGATTCGTCAGAAAAGATGACGGTGTCTCATTGCTCTTTTGTCCATGAAACATGCGTTTTAAGCCAAGCAAGTCGCTTCTTCCTTATTTGTTGGGTCAACAAAGGCTTTTTCTTGGGCTGATAGGCTTATGCAGACCACATTCCAAAAGCCGTCTTTGGATAGTTCGTGCACTTGTTTCAACACCAGAGGCCATCTCAGAGTCCAGTTTTAGATCAGGAGCATGGCGATAATGAAGGCGTAGCGTTTCAAATATCGATCTTGGGAAGGTGTAGTCACTCTCTTATGGCTTGATCCACATCACCAATTTCACGCTTTAATTTCAGTACCTCGGATAGTATTGACTGGTGGCAGCCTATTTTATCAGCAATAGCATGCGTAGAAAGCCCTTCCTGTGACAGAACAACAGCTACACTTTTTTTCTTGGTGTCAACTGAACATATAGAGCCATGCTTACACCTCCGCAAAACAGGATACTAATAAGGGTGTATACCCTTCCAACGCCGTATTTATAGAAACGGCTGATGCAATAGAAGCGTTATCTGATGCAATATCTTTGCTTTGCAACAAACAAAATGACTGTAATCAATGCGCGGTAGCACAGTGGTATTGTCACCGTCCTCCCCACACTGGGTGGCGGGTTCGAATCCCGTCGGTGACGCAAGGAACTTTAGTGGGTTTTTTCACTCCGTGGCTGAGTTAGTCGGTCCAGAAACTGGGGTTTTTTTCGTCCACCAAACAGGCAAATCGACCAGAAAACATGTAATTTACAGACAAAATAAATATATGGGTAAATGTAATCATTTACAGGGAACCCTAATATCATAATTTGGTTTTTGACGTGAATAATGTCTATACTGGCGGAACCTTGGGCGCCAGGGTGTCATGAAAGTGAAACGCCTAACTGCTGCTATATCCCCAGAACTAATAGACTAAAGTATAAACAAGTTATACTTATTTTGTCAGGTATATAATGCCGTCGACGAATATGCAAGAAAAAATTTAAAATTTTGATATTTAATATAATTTTTTTTCGAAAAAACTAAAAAGTTCACATTTTGGTCATTTGCCGTTGCGCCTTGGTTACTTTCACTCTCAATAGCAGTGACGCAACAAGTACAATGCATACCCCCAAGAAAACTCAATTGTACGCAACAAATGTAGTGGTGCAAGAAGTTGCGTACAATTGAGCAACAAAATTGTTGTCCTTTGCGAGCTCTACAAGGATATTTTTTTTTTATGTGAACTCCAAACACGAGAGGTATTAGAACCTATAGTACTTAGTACCGTGCTTGGGTTGGAGGTTGAGAAGACGAAAGAAGATATTTGTTGACATTGGACTTGAAATCCTCGTGTATTTAAGGGCATAAATAAAGCAACTCTACCCGTGCATTTCCGATCGAACCAGAGAGCATGGATAACAATTCTCTCTTTGAGGATTGGTTTTAATGCTGCTTCATTCCCGAGGTTGAAAAATATTGTAGAGACAGTGAAGTTCCTTTCACCATTTTGCTTCTATCAGATAACGTTCCTGAACATCCTATGCATCTAGATGATTTTAATTCGAACATGAGAGTCATATTTCTACCACCAAACACAACTTCACTCATCCAACCTATGGATCAGGGTGTTATTTCGAATTAAAAACCATACTATTTACGCACAACATTTGCTCAGGCATTGTCTGCAGTAGACGATGAGAAAAATTTTACGCTGAGAGACTTTCGGAAATCTTACAATATTTACCACGCCATCTTAAACATTAATAAGGCCTGGGAGGAAATTACTAAAAGTTGTTCAAATGGCGCATGGAAGAAAATATGCTCACGGCACGTAAAAGGCTACGGAGGATTTGAAAAAGACGAATCATATGAAGAGGTTACAGATAAGATTGTACAGGTTGCAGAGCTACTCCAGTTAGAAGTTGATGCCAAAGACGTGGAGGAGTTAAGAGGAAGAAGAGAAGAAATTATCTAACGAATAACATATTGACTTGCAGCAGCAATAGTGAAAGAAGAAAATGCTGACGAAGCTCAAGATGAACCAAATGAGAGCAGCCGAGACGCTTCATCGCCAGAGAGATGGCAATGGCGAGGTTTGAGAAGATGGATCCTGACAGTCAACGATTCTTAAAAGTTAACAGAGGGGTGAATAATATGCTTGCTTGCTACAAAGAAATCTATGATGAAAAGAAAAAAGCCACCGTCCAGTCATCCATTAATATGTTCTCTCGTAAGGGTTGGGCGGTCGACCCCTTCTAAATCGCCACAGCCCTCAACCTCCGCAGCGGCGTACTTATCAGCTGAAGACGTCGATTCTGGACGTCTTCAACTGATAACGTCGAGAGTTAAAATTTACTGACGTTATGCCTGTCTCCTCTCTTTTTTTTGTAATTTTTTTTTTAAATTGCACGCTTTTGTAATTTTTCCTGCGCATGAAATAAAAAAAGTGAATAAATACAATAAATAATTCTATTTACATGTTCGTCGAACACTTATTTTTTGATTCAATCAATTCTGCGAGCACAGTTGCGAGTGCTGCACAAGCATGGGGGAAATTCTCCGACTTACGTAAAATCCGACTTGAGTAGCGTTCCGCGGAACGCAACCCTTACGTAAGTCGCGGAGTTCCTGTATTTCCTTTTATCAACCAAACTTTTTGCAGGTCGAGATGTAATTATTTTTTGCTGTATAGTACCACATATGGCAATACTGCATGCAAGTACTTATGCTTAAAGTGTAAGAATGGGAATTTTGGTCTCTTTTATGCGGAGATTGACCCCAGGGGCTCACATCTGGTGAGTATGGGCTTGGCACACCCAGGGTCCTGAGCTGGATATCATCATTCTTCTCTTTCTTGGTGATTCCCTTTTGACTCTCCCTCTCTCTCTCTCTCTCTCTCTCTCTTAGGGTAACTCGAGAATTTTTTTTTTTTTTTTTTTTGGCTGGTGCAGCATAAGCCTCAGACTTCCTTGCACCATATAGCTGATAATAATAATAATAATAATAATAATAATAATAATAATAATTGTGCAGATATTAAGATTTACAAATATACTATTAACTCTGGGATTTTTATTTGAAGCCAGTTTAATGGATTTCACAAGGAGACGATGGCAAATATAAATAACAAAATACACATAATACACAATATATTACATATCGCGCAGTCATATGTGAATTGATAAGTAAAATATAAAATTTACTTACAGTCTGTGTTAAATGATAAAGCAACTATACGCACGAGGCATCAATATACTACATCTGCAAATTGCTGTGTGCTGTGTTCGATTTTGCTGTTCGTTGGAATGAAAAACTACAATTTCTGGGAATGAAACCATGCAATCCTCGCTTGAGGCACAAAGACTCTCAAAGACACAAAGACTCTCTTCTCAAAGACATCGCCGATAAACTCAAGAACGAAATCAGCGATACAGAGCTCGGAAGGGTGATGAAAAAGCAGCTGAAATGTGTATTCTGAAAGGGAGCCGAGGGAGAGATTTCGTAATTATCTCGATATTAATTTTAAATTCTTCTCTGAAACAGTTTTTGGGAAATATTCGCCACGGGTATTCCAGTATACAATGTTTCGATAACTGACAAAAATGTTAATTATGGATAAAATGATGAACCCTAATTTAATGCAACACTTATTGACCTGAATGAGCTTAATCACTTCGGAACACAAGCATTTTCTTGGAATTTAGCGTATTTGGGAAAAGAAAATACACTATTTCTAGTGATTTACATTTCTAAATATAAATTTTAGAAATTCAGATTTAGATTAAATTAAAAATATCGTGACCAACGAGTTCTTTAGAGTCGACTGCCTTATGAAATGAGGGAAGCTTGCATTTAGACAAAAATATTTCTTTCAATTTTTACTTGCGCTAACTTTCCCTGATTGCAATATTTTAATTTACTATTAGCGAACAATAACGAATCATTATGTAACTTACTTGTAACATCTTTACGAGAGGTTCTGGATTCATTCCCCATGGCTCTGGATGCATATCAAACTGAAATAATGAAAAACAATTGCAGTGATAGACACATAACTAAGACAGAAATAACTAAGTCACAGTAATTTAAAACAGAAAAATCAGAGAATTAAAGTATTCTTATTACAAATGAAATGCAACTATGTAAATTTGTTTTTTATTACTTCTAAAGTAAAATTCTCCTCAAATTAAATACAATAGGAAGTTCGTTTGTACTCTGAATTTGAGGTGAATTTTTGATTTCTTTGCGAATGTTTTTTTTTTAATTAATTTATTTTTTTAATTTTTTGTTACGTTAAAAGTGTCGCGTGTCAGGCACTCTTATTGGAAACAACCAATAAACATATTGGTTCATCTTAAAATTCATTCAGAATTTCCATCCTTTCTTGCCAGTAGAATAAATATGTAAACAATTCGTACAGAACCACAGTCTCTTCTTATGAATAGATTAAATGAACACATTAAGCATAAACATAGATATATATCAGTTTTTTAAAGAAAACTCCTATGCACGTATAATCAGGAGATTCAGAAAATAGCATTAAACAAAGCAAACAGTAATTAGATTATAATTATTTACCTCTTTCAGACATCGGTGGCCATGTCTCTGAAGGGCCTCTCTAAATTTTATGCCAGCCTTGGATTGTGTTGTTTGCAGCCACTCTAAGGCTTCCTAAACAAGAAGGAGGGAAAAACATAAGCAAGTCAATGATATTATGCATATTTATTTTAACTGAACAAGCTGTTAACTTTCATTAATAAAATTTTAAAATGATATATGATATGGTTATTGTTTAGATTTAATTTTAACTAGCATGGTGTAGTCTCTCAGCCCACATGATATTTAAATTTTCCACTTTTGCCACTTTTATTTTACTCATGGTGATAAACATAGAAGTTCGTTTCTACCATCTATTCAACACATTTATAATTTATATAATAAATTATAAATTATAATTTATAATTCTTACACATTTATAACCTGCTGACATGTTTTGTTTTTGTATAATTAATTTTTAAATTATATTTTCGATCTGACAGAGAACCCACTGTACTATTTATTTAAAATTTTCAGTAATAGAATAATGCATAATTAATTTTTTAAAGTGAAATTTTTTTATTAAATATATTTTTGTTAACAAATTGTTAATATATTTCGTTAACAAATTGGTAATATTTATTCTTTTAAGCCTCGATAAAAATTGGTAACATTTCAAAACGTTTAAAATTGTGTTTTTGTACGACTTTCTAGAAAAGAAATGAAAAAGAAAAATTAAATAAAGTTTTATATAAAGGATATCCAATGTAACTGAATCATTTTTATATAGTTGTAAATATATTCCTATTTGTACTAAAACATTTTTTTAAACAGAACCTGAAAGCATCAGATATAAAAAGCCAGCGGTCTGCGAAACCGTACCGTACAGTTAAAATGAAGTGTTTGACTGTGCGAACATATACAGGTAATCCTCATATAACGCGGTATAACACTGACAAAAATACACTATTCTATATTTCGTGTATCTTCTGCACGTTTTAAAAAAATCATTAATTTGGGTTTGTGCGCGTTTGCTTGATAGATGTTTGTAATTTCATCTTATGGAACTAAGTATTTTTGAAGATCCCTTTTGAACTTTGGGGTACTTCCAGTTGAAGAATCTGAATTCAAAAAATAAGATGCTGATTGTTCGGCTAACTTTATGCCTTTCCGTATACTTTTTAGTGTAAAATTTGGAAGTTCAGAATTTTCATCTGCGCTATCGTCCTCTGAATTGATTTGATTTGCCTCCGATGCCATTTCCACCAAATCCGCTTCGGCAGCCTCTTTTTTTACCAGTAATTCTTGAACGTTTTCAGTAATCATAATTTTATTTCTTTATTATTTTTTTTTTTTTAAGGAGCATCGGCGACTAAGGCTATGTTTCTCTGTGTGTTCTCAGGTCGATTTTCTATTTTTCTGGACGAAAAATCCATGCTACACTCGTCTTAGTCTGCGTGTGTAGCACAGTGGTATCGTCACCGTCCTCCCCACACCGGGTGGAAAAGGCCCAGGTTCGAATCCCGTCGATGATATGAGGAACTTTAATGGGCTTTTTTCACTCCGTGGCTGAGTTAGTCGGTCTCAGGCGTAGATAGCAAGGTTTTTTCCCCCAAGAAACTGGGGTTTTTCGTCCAGAAAAAACAGGCAAATCGACCATAGAACACACGCAATTTACAGACATAACACATAAAATGGGTATTAGTAATAATTTACGGGAGACCCTAATATAATAATAATATAATACACTCGTCTGAGACCGACTAAGCCAGCCACGTTGTAAAAAATACCCATAAATATTCCTTCCGTCATCGACGGGATTCGAACTTTGTCTTTTCCACCTGGGTATTTGGGGTGACGGCGATTCTACCAACTGTGCTACCCACGAGGGCTTCAGTAGTCATATCATCAAAACCTTTCCCATCTTCCGACTTAAGTTCTGTTACTGCATGGATTCCGTTTTCTGTCGGTTCAACCATATTTCCTGAATGAACTGACTCTGGCCATACATTTTTCCAACGCGCGTTTAATGTTGACAGTTTTACTTCTTTGAGCGATAAACTATGATTCCGATTCAGTCCACAATTGAAAAATGTTTCCATGCTTCCATCACTTCAGTTTTCCATCATTCAATTCGGAATCAATGTTTTCTAAAATCCATTGTAAAGATTTTCTGATGTAATGAGTAATGCCTTGATGAGTAATGCCATGTAATGCCTTGATCTAATTAAAGAAGTTGTACCAGGTGGTAGGAACATTTCTTCAACGTTTGGATGGCCTGGCATGTTATCCAATAGTAATAATACTTTGAAATCTAGATTTTTCCACAAGTTCAATAGCACAGAACCTAACACTGGGATTTCCCAGTGTTAGGTTCTGTGCGATTTCCCTGTGTTAGGTTCACGCGGGGATTCACAAAAAAGAATGGAAATGTCGAAAAATTACATCCAACATAATAGCAGAGTTTCCACCCCCACAAAAGCTCAAAAATACTGTGTTATGCTAGGTTTCCAAAATTCTCTAACCGTGTTATATAAGTAGCGTGTTGTACGGGGATCACCTGTACTGGGTCACATCAAGTTAGGAAAATCCAGAAGTACATATGAAAGTTAAAATGGCCATGTCATTGCTCATAGTTACAAGCTATTTAACTATTTTATATAACTCTTTTATTTCATTTCATTTTCCTAAAATGACTGGACAAGTACTTCAAATGAAAATTTAAGTAGCTGAATTTGTTGTTTGGAATACTTTGCGAAAAACAGCAAAAATTCTTCAGTATTTATTTTTCCTTTTCAGATCAAGTTCAAAACCTACTAACCTCTTCGCAAATAGCGATTTATAACCAATATTTGGGTGGGAATTTATATCCAGATATAATGTTTGGGTATTAATTCAGGTTATTTGCTACATGCAGAGCAAAGAAAAGTATTTTTGGGTGTAAAGATGTCACAATTTTTGATGGCACCAAATATTTTTGAATTCACTTCCGACAAATATCGAAAATTTATCCAATTCAGATGAGTTGTAATATATGATGTAATAAGCTTGTAATGTATGCTTGCTAACTGGTATCAATCTCCGAATACTTACATCAGCTTTCATAGTTTTAAACTTGCTTGCTTCCATTTCCTTTGTTATTTCATAGGCGATGCTCTGAAAAAAAAAAAAAAAAAATATATATATATATATATATGGCATGTAACATTTTAAAATCTATTGTTTTCAAAAAGAGACTTATTTTTTTAAGTGAAAGTAATTTGTTAGTTATCACAGTTTCTAACTGTGTAATTCAAAAAAGGTTATATAAATAAATAAAGTAAATAATTACATTGCATAAAAAAATAGGAATGGAATGTAATTAAACAACAATGCAGTATCAGTAAGAAAATTTAGTTTTTATTTTAGATTATTATTAAAATCCCAAGTTTATTGAAAGAGAATTTTTACTTCAATCTGTTTTCTCAGTGATAATGCATTGTTGTTTAATTACATTCTATGCCTATTTTTTTAGACGAGTGTTAAGTATCGTGTAAGTTGCTTTTCGGTACAAAAATACAAATTCAAATTATTATATTAGGGCCATCTGTAATTTCTTACATATACCCGTTTATATATCATGTCTGTAAATTGCGTGTGTTCTTTGGTCAATTTGTCTGTTTTGCTGGAAGAAAAACCCCAGTTTATGGGGGGAAAATCTTGTTATCTACGCCTGAGACCGACTAACTCAGCCACGGAGTGAGAAAAGCCGATTAAAGTTTCTCGCGTCATCGACGGGATTCGAACCCGGGCCTTTCCACTCGGTGTGGAGAGGACGATACCACTGTGCTGAAAAGTTGAAACTCTGAAAAGCTGCACAGAAAGACACTATGTACAATATCCTCTTCTTCAGGAACAGTGCAGAATATACACTATTTACAGATATGTACAATGTAATGCCAGGTAATGCCATAACCTGGCCCAATAAATAAAAGGTTTCAGGGTTAACGCAAAAGTAATATACATGTCCAAGAGAGGTCCAAATCCTAGATGAGATCACATTAGGCAGGCTTCTAAACTATGAAGTTTGTTTTAAAATAGTTCTTGCCTAAATACGAGCTCTAAGAGAGCCGAAAAAGTCTAAGGTTATCATCCAAGACAGTTAATAACAGAGTTACTAGGAAATGTCTCTAATACGAAATGTCACAATGATATTCACTCACAAAGATAAATTAATTCAAAAAACTCTAAAACACTAAAGGCCAAATAGTATCTCGATGAGTAGAGCAAATTCCTCACGCAGTAAATACCTATTCTGCTGAAAACAATTCCATATCAAGTACAAGTCTATTATAAAATCCAGGAAAGCGTAACCCTTAATGATACTAATCAGTTGCACTATAGAATCCAATCAAAGATGAGAGATATTTCTTTCCTAATCCAATAAAGGATCCAAGAAATCATAGGCACAGCAAAACTAGGATCTAATTTCGTTTCTTCTTTTAAATGCACGAGAAGCAAACACATATAGGAATTTTGCTAGCAGGGAAAAGGAGGTGATTATCCCTCTGTATAAGGCAATGGTCAGGCCACGCCTTGAGTACTGCGTACAGGTCTGGAGGCCTCATTTTAGGAAGGATGTCGATTTACTTGAGCGTGTACAGAGAAGGGCAACAAGATTGGTGAGGGGAATGAAGGGATCCTCTTACCAAGAGAGGCTTAAGTTCTGCAAATTGCAGTGGCTGGAGACTAGGCACCTGCGCGGTGATCTGATTGAGGTATATAAGGCCTTGAATGGGTTGAGCACGCTGAATTCTGATGGGATCCTTCCACTTGTTCAGATTACGAACCTAAGGGGCATAAATTCAAATTAAGAAAAGACAATTGTAGAATAGATGTGCGGAAATTTGCCTTTAGCCAGCGGGTGGTTAATTGCTGGAACAAACTTCCATCTGTCGTTGTGGAAGTTGATAGGTTGAATAAATTTAAGGAGGAACTGGACACGCATTTGGAGGGATTGGTGTGATTTTTTTTTTTTTTTTTTTTTTTTTTTGGCTGATGCTGCATAAGCTCATACATTTGCTTTCTTGCATCACATGCCACTACTACTACTACTACTACTACTACATTCAAAGCATTAAATGCTGTATGAGATTCCACTAGAATTTTATTTTTGCTAGAGTCTAAGTTAGGAACCACACTAAGTAGGTCACGTCGAAGATCGTTATAATAATGACATTGATGAAGAATATGGTTAACAGTTTCTTCCTGGCCACAAAATACATTAGTAATTTTGTTCTTTTGCATGCCATTCTGTGGCACACTAGCTCAGCACGTTGTGAAAAAATAGCCGATAAAAATTCTTTATGTCATCTATCTGTCTTCTGATCAACCAGTTTTTGGAGTGTTTCTTGCTCGTTTAGCGAAAGCTTTTCCTAACATCTGTGCTATTGTCGGGGAAGTGTGCATGAATGTGAGTGTCAGGGCCAAAGCGAGCGAGGCTATGAGGCGACAGTATATTGTATTGATTTCCAAAGCGAAATCAATCCATTGTCACAAGCAGGGAAGAAAGTTAGTAGTTCAGTGTCTCATCATAAACTTACATCATTAAATTCTTCATTCCTAATGTAATTTATGTAATCATGTGATTAAACATTAATAAACACAATTTTTTTTTCTAATTCACATGTGTCCTTTGTACATTTCGTATTTAAGAATACCATCGTTATCAGTCTTGGGACATGTGAAAGGCTGTTTACATCAATCAGGCGTTTTCTCCTCTGACCCCTGTTGTTGATAGGCACCGCTATTATCCTAAATACTAGGACTGGAAGCATTTCATTTCATCTGTGTAAAGTTTTGGTTTGGTTTTGGTTTTTTTATTTTAGGAGCATTAGCAACTAAGGCCATATTTCTCGGGGGTTTTTGCGGTGGTCATTCCCTGACCTTTCCGCATCCTCCGTATTTGGTGGTCACGGGCTCGAATCCTTGTCTACTCAAAAGCTAACCTTTGAATCTCCACAAACTGTCAGCCTCTACCATCCATGTAGGTAACTTATTCCAGTAATTTATAACTCGCTGGATAAAATAAGACTTCCTGCAATCCAGTCTAAACATCTCCCCCCGTAACTTGAAATTATGGCCCGTAGTTCTAGAATCATTTATAACCGTGAAAATTTCGTCCTCATTCATTTTGCTTATGCCTCTCAGAGCCTTGTTGTTGAAAAAAAGTCGCCAGTTAGGGTTGAATGTGAAAGTGTTTGCAATTCTGCCCAGACACGATAGGAGGGAGTATATGATGAGAGCCTTGTCGATCAATTCGGCCCTGGAGAGATTGTGCAAGGCTCAAGGGATAGAATTTTATTTTAGCCTGGTCTGTGTTTGTTGACAGGAGAGACTGTTCCTGGCGTCTGTGTAGCCAGGTGAGCAGGAGCAGCAGTGCGTAGCACCCGCTCCTTGATTAAACCGGGGTTCGAGCCCGTGACCACCAAATACGGAGGATGCGGAAAGGTCAGGGAATGACCACCGCAAAAACCCCCGAGAAATATGGCCTTAGTTGCTAATGCTCCTAAAAACCAAATAACAAACAAACAAAGAAACAAACAGACTGTTCCTACAGGGATGGGATTCATTTAAATAGAAAGGGTGCAAGAATATTTGCTGATGCTATCGAGGCAATGTTAGATTAGTCGAAAAACTGCTAGCTTGGGGGGGGGATACACAAACTAAAAGGTTAACAATGGCCGCAGGCAGAGGCAAAAGTGAGTCTTGCATTGATCCTATTAGAATGAGCAGCAGCCTGGAAAGCAAGGTAAGTAATGGAGATTTCCAGGACTGCTGGGAGTCATAGTGGAATAAGTAAATACATGGGCTGTGTTAGGGTAATTAAGGGTAGGAACAGGTGCAGCTATATACTTGCATGTACATCAATGCTAGGAGTATAGTTAATAAATTGGATCAGCTTGAAGTGCTAGTCAAGACAACAAATGCAGACATTGTTGGGATATCAGAGATGTGGTGTCACACAGATATAAGCAGTGCAGAATTGGAATTTGGGGAGTATAAGGTGTACAAGAAGCACAGATAGGACAAGAAGGGAGGAGAGGTTATGCTGTTAGTTATGAAACACATAAAATCTAAGGAAGTGCATTCAACTGATGTTGGTGCACAATGCAATCTTCAGTCTGTTTGGTGTGACATAAGCACTGGGAAAGGAAAAATGTGAGTAGGTGTGTTATAGTCCTAATGGATGTGATGAGTATAATGAGCAATTCTGCAGAGAAATAGAGTGGGCCAGTAAATCAGAATGTCTTATAATGGGGGATTTTAACTTTCCAGATATTGACTGGAACTTGTGGTGGTCACTCTCACATTTGCAAGACTTTTGTGGATTTATGATTTATTGGATGATTGTTTTCTACAGCAACACGTTCGAGAGACAACCAGAGGGAGCAATACTCTTGATCTGATTATAAGCAGTGATTATACATGCATTAAGAATTTGCAGATAAAGGAACCACTGGGTGACAATAATCACAATGTACTGATGTGGGAATTACTTAAAGATGTCACTACCATTAAGGATAAAGGGAAGGGCTTTTGCTTTCATAAAGGTGACTGCAGGGGTCTCAGATAGTTTTTAAATTCTGTACAGTGGGATCAACTGATGATATTACCAATGTTGAATTCTAAATGGGATGCCTTCAGGGACTTAATTTTGGAGGCTACTAGGCTTTTCATTCCAACTAAGAAATAATGTTCAAGGTTTAGGCCTAAATGGATGTCAGATGAATTAATGAGGCTCGTGACAGAGAAGAAAAATGTATGGGATGCATAGAAAGTATTAGGTGACACAGAAGCCTATAGCAGGCTTCTGTGTCACCATATAAACAAGCCTGTAATCAAGTCACAAAGGAGGTTAGGCAGGCGAAGGAAGATTACGAGAAATCTTTGGCAAAGGATGCAAAGAAAAACAGCAAAGAGTTCTTTATTTATGTAAACTCTAGAAGGAAAGGAATGAATCAGATTGGCCCACTTAACATAGATGGGTTGACTATTGATGATCATGCTGAGGTAGCTGATAAACTGAATGAGTATTTTGCATCTACATTCACACATGAGGAGTTATTCAATGAGGGGAGTGCCGGAAGTTTATCAAACTCTAAAAGGGTGTTAAGTGATTTTGTAATAACTGAGAGCAAAGTGGAGGAGAAATTGTTGAAGTTAAACATAAAAAAGGCACCTGGGGTAGAAGGGATCTATCCAGTCATTAAAGGAGGCAGGAGGCAGCAAAGGAAGTAAGCAAACCCTTAGCCATAATTATGAGAGCGTCCTTGGATTCAGGGGAGGTCCCTGTGTGCAAATGTATCACCAATTCACAAAGGGAACCCCCTATGTGAATTGGTGATACATTTGCACACAGGTGAAACAAGTAATTATAGACCTGTTAGTTTAACTTTTGTTCCGGGAAAATAATGGAATCACCGGTTAAAGAAGCAGTGCAGGATCATCTAGACAAGACTGCAGTAACAGTTAAGACACAGCATGGGTTTGTTAAA
This sequence comes from Mastigoproctus giganteus, assembly GCF_048544385.1. Lineage (NCBI taxonomy): Eukaryota > Metazoa > Arthropoda > Arachnida > Uropygi > Thelyphonidae > Mastigoproctus > Mastigoproctus giganteus. Next base: position 95,942,034 of record NC_143583.1, on the reverse strand, counting down.
GGGAAATCTTGTCTGACCAATTTAATTGGATACTATGATGTGGTCACAAAGGAATTGAATGCCAAAAATAATTTTGATATCATATATTTGGATTTCAGGAAAGCTTTTAATATTGTTGTACATGGGAGACTGCTGTACAAATTGGAGAGGAATGGCATTAAGGGTAATTTGCTACAATGGATAAAGGGATGGTTGCGTGGGAGACGACTGAGAGTGGTAATTAAAGGACACTGCTCTTCGTGGACAAATGTTATTAGTGGAGTTCCCCAGGGTTCGGTGTTGGGCCCATTGCTGTTTTGTATAGAGGGTTATTCAAAATGAAGTCCGGGGTTTCAGAAATTTTTTTTGGAAAAGCGCATGTGGCATAATCATTTGTAGCCATCTCGAAAGAACGCATAACATCTCAAGTTTCGTTCCCACGCTCGCGATGTTCGGTATGCTGCACGGATAACCACCAGATGGCGTTGGATGCATACCGCTGTGCAGTCGTTCGTTTGCCTGTGACGCTAGTTCTGCTCTATTGCGACATGGCTTCGGAATGTAATGAGAAAGCTTTTACTGTGTTGGAGTTTCATGCAAGTAAATCTGTTACCGTTGTGCAACGCCACTTTGCTGACAGAGTGATATTTTTCTGATGAATCGACCTTCCATTTGTCGGGGAAAGTGAATAAGCAGAATGTCGATTTTGGGCGATTTCACTAAAGGCTCTCATATTGAACATTTATGAGGTATGTAAAAAAACTTCATTACTATATTTGCATTCTGGAAATATTTCTTTCTTTCTTCCTTCTTATGTCTGCTCATGTGTGTACAGGAATTGTTTGAAACCCCGGATTTCATTTTGAATAACCCTGTATTTATCAATGATATTGATGAAGATATATCAGGTTTAATGCCCAAGTTTGAAGATAATACAAAGTTTGGCAGGGTTGTTAAGGACAGTAAAGAAAATATATGCTACTCCAACTGGATCTAGATAAGTTGGGCAAATGGTCTGAGAAGTGGCAACTAAAGTTTAACATTGACCAATGCAAAGTACTGCATATGGGTAGCAATAACCCAAGAGAAACTTACAACTGTGTGGTACTACACTCAGGGAAGTGGAAAGTGAAAAAGATCAGGGGGGTAATTGTTCAGTCACATATGAAGTTCACTGAGCAGTGCAGACGGGCTATCAGGGCAGGTCATGGAGTTTTCTCAATGATATATAGGAATTTTTCTAGCAGGGATAAGGAGGTGATTATCCCCTTGTATAAGACAATGGTCAGGCCACACCTAGAGTACTGTGTACAGGTCTGGAGGCCTCATTTTAGGAAGGATGTAGAGCTGCTAGAATGAGTAAAATGAAGGGAAACAAGATTGGTTAGGGGAAGAAAGGGGTGCTCTTACCAAGAAAGGCTTAAGTTCTGCAAATTGCAGAGCCTGGAGAGTAGGCATCTGGGAGGTGATTGAGGTGTATAAGGCCTTGAATGGGTTGAGCAAACTGAATGCTGACGGGATTCATCCTCTTGCTCAGATTAAGAACCCTAGGAACACTTGTTGTTGTTGTTATTTGGTTTTTAGGAGCATTAGCAACTAAGGCCATATTGCTCTGGGGATATGCGGTGGTCATTCCCTGACCTTTCCGCATCCTCCGTATTTGGTGGTCACGGGCTGGAACCCCGGTCTAATCAAGAAGCGTGTGCTACGCACTACCGCTCCTGCCCACCTGTCTACGTAGGTGGGCAGAAGTGGTAATTTGTCTTTCCTCAATTTGAAACCGTGTTCCCCCCTGGGAACACAATTTCAAATTGAGGAAAGCCAGTTGTAGAATAGATGTGAGGAAATTTGCCTTTAGCCAGCGGGTAGTTGATTGGTGGAACAGATTTCCATCTTTTGTTGTGGAAATTGATAGCCTAAATAAATTTAAAGCTGAGCTGGACAGGCATTGGAACGAATGGAGGGGGTAAAATGGGACTTTTTTTTTTTTTTTTTTGGCTGCTGCATAAGCTTGCTTTCTTGCACCGTATGCCTCTACTAATGCTAATGCTTTAAACACCTCAACCAAGTCTCCTGTAAGGTGCCTAGTTTCCAAGCTCTGCAACCCACATATTCGAAGTCTTTCCTCATATGGACGCCCTTTTGTCGATCTCACCAGGCGAGTTACCCGTCTCTGGATCCTTTCAAGAAGAACAATTTCTTTCTCTAGGTGCGGTCTCCATATCTGAACACAAAATTTCAAGTGTGGTCTAACAATAGCCCTATACAATGGGATTATGATATCCTTAACTCTACTAACAATTGTTTGATACATCATCGATAGGACACCATGGGCCTACCTTGCAACCTATCTACAATGCTCAGAGAACATAAAGTCTGACCGTATTGTAACACCCAAGTCCCTTTCCTCCAATACTGGCTTTAGTTCAACTCCGCCAAGTGTATAAGTTATTTTGGGGTTCCCCAGGTGCAATACCTTATAATTTACTGGTTTAAAGCATAGCTGACATTTTAAGACTATCCCTGAAGTCTATCTATGTCATTCTGAAGAAGCTCTGCTTGGCGGCGATCATTAACTACTCTACCAATCTTTACATCATCTACAAATTTAGACATCACGCCCTCTGTCACTTCATCGATGTAATTTATGAAAATCAAAAACAACAGTGGTCCTAATGCTGATCCTTCGGGAACCCAACTTTTTACATCAACCAAACGTGAGGAATAACCATTTATCACAACCCTCTGCCTCATGCCCTGAAGCCATCCAGCTAAGGATTTTCCCTGTGATTCCAACCTGTTCCAGCTTATAAAATAACCGCTTACGTTGGACTGAGTCAAATGTTTTGCTGAAATCCAAATAAACAATGTCGAAATTATTCCTTAAGTCCAGCTCTTGAGTGACGCTGTCAAAATAGCTAACCGGATTAGTTAAACATGATTTTCCCTTTACAAAACCATGCTGATTATCCTTCACAACTCTATTTCTATCTAAGTGATCCCGAATTCCACCTTTCATCATATTCTCCATTATTTTCCCTAATAGTGAAGTTAGACTAACCAGTAATTTCCCACTTCGTTTTTAGAATTGTCCTTATGTATTGGAGATACATTGGCACTTTTCCAATCCAACGGAATCATTCTCGAGTCCAGTGATGCTCGCATAATTAGCCTCAATGGTCAATGTACTCACTTGCCGCCTGGCGCCTCCGTAGCCAGGTGGGCAGGAGCAGCAGTACGTAGTACACGCTTCTTGATTAGACTGGGGTTCGAGCCCGTGACAACCAAATACGGAAGATGCGGAAAGTTCAGGGAATGATCACCGCATATCCCCAGAGCAATATGGCCTTAGTTCATAATGCTCCTAAAAACCAAAATAACAAACAAACAATATTAAGAATCTGCAGATAAAGGAACCACTAGGTGGCAGTGATTACAGTGTGCTGAAGTGGGATATACTCAAAGAGGTAACTACCATCAGGGTTAAAGGGAAGGGTTTTTGCTTTCGTAAAGGCGACTACGATGGTCTGAGACAGTATTTAAATTCTATACAGTGGGACCAACTGATGATGTTACCAACAGTAAATTAAAAATGGGAAGCATTCAAAGAACTTATCTTGGAAGCTACTAGGCTTTACAAACCAACTAAGAAATATTGTTCAAGGTTTAGGCGTAAATGGATGTCAGATGAACTAATGAGACATATGGCAGAGAAGAAAAATGCATGGGATACATATAAATTAATGAGTGACATGGAAGCCTATGATAGATATAAGCTGGTCTGTAACCAAGTCACAAAGGAGATTAGGCAGGCAAAGGCAGATTATGAGAAATCCCTGGCAAAGAATGCAAAGAAAAACAGAAAAGAGTTCTTTACCTATGTAAACTCTAGAAGGAAAGGGATGAATCAGATTGGTCCACTGGATATTGATGGTTCAACAGTTGAGGATCCTGTTCAGGTGGCTAACAAACTAAGCGAGTATTTTGCATCTACATTCACACATGAGGAGTTATTCAGGAAGGGGAATGCCAGAGGTGAAGTAAACTCTGGCAGTGAGCTAGATGATTTTGTAATAACTGAGAGGAAAGTGGAGGAGAATTTTTGAGGATAAACATAAAAAAGGCACCCGGGCTGGATGGGATCTATCCAGTTATATTAAAGGAGGCAGCAAAGGAAGTAAGCAAACCCTTAGCCATAATTATGAGAGCTTCTTTGGATTCAGGGGAGGTACCCATAGACTGGAGATGTGCAAATGTGACCCTAATTCACAAAGGAGGATCAAAGGCTGACACAAGTAATTATAGACCTGTGAGTTTAACTTCTCTTCCAGGAAAATTAATGGAGGCACTGGTTAAAGAAGCACTGCAGGATCATCTAGACAAGACTTCAGTTATAGCTCGGACACAGCATGGTTTTGTTAAGGGGAAGTCTTGCCTGACCAATTTGATTGGATACTATGATGCAGTCACAAAGGAACTGGATGCAGGGAATAACTTTGATATTATATACTTGGATCTTAGAAAGGCTTTTGATACTGTTGCACATGGAAGACTACTGCACAAATTGGAGCAGTGTGACATCGAAGGCAAATTGCTGCTATGGATAAAGGGGTGGTTGAGGGGGAGAAGACCGAGAGCGGTAATCAATGGACACTGCTCTTCGTGGACTAATGTTATTAGTGGAGTCCCTCAGGGTTCAGTGTTGGGTCCATTCTTGTTTTCTGTATTTATAAACAAGCTTAATGTCCAAGTTTGCAGACGATACAAAGGTTGGCAGGGTTGTTAAGGACACTACTGATGCTATGCTGCTGCAACAGGATCAGGAAAGGTTGAACAGATGGGCTGAGAAGTGGCAAATGAAGTTTAACATTGAAAAATGTAAAGTACTACATATGGGAAACAGCAACCCCAGAGACACGTATCAACTCTGTGGTACTACACTGACAGTGGTAGAGAATGAAGAGGACCTGGGGATAATTGTGCAGACCGACATGAAGTTCTATGAGCAGTGCAGACGGGCTACAAGAGTAGCTCATGGTGTTTTGTCAATGATATACAGGAATTTTTCTAGCAGGGATAAGGAGGTGATTATTCCCTTGTACAAGGCAATGGTCAGACCACACCTTGAGTACTGTATACAGGTCTGGAGGCCTCTTTTCAAGAAGGATGTAGAGCTGCTGGAACGAGTAGAGAGAAGGGCAACAAGATTAGTGAATGGAACAAAGGGTTGTTCTTATGGAGAAAGGCTTAAGTTCTGCAAATTACAGTGTCTGGAGACTAGGCACCGGCGAGGTGATCTGATAGAAGTGTATAAAGCCTTGAATGGTTTGAGCATGCTCAATGCCGATGGGGTTCTTCCTCTTGCTCAGAATAATCACCTGAGAGGGCATAAATTCAGATTGAGGAAAGACAGATGTAGGATAGATGTGCGGAAATTTGCCTTTAGCCAGCGGATAGTTGGTTGGTGGAACAGACTCCCATCGCTTGTTGTGGAAGTTGATAGCCTAAATAAATTTAAGGCTCAGCTGGACAGGTATTTCGAATGAACGGAGGGGTGAAATGGGAATGGGTTTTTTTTTTTGCTGATGCTGCATAAGCTTGCTTTCGTGCATCATATGCCTCTTCTAATGCTAATGCTAATAACAAACTTGCGGCCTCCCTTAAGATTATAGGTTATTTGCCATCAACCCCAGGAGCCTTACTGGCCTGTAGACTGGAAAGTTTTTTTATTAAATAAACATGTGAAATTTCAACATCATTAATTACATTTTTTTCAACTTCACTCGCATAATTTTTCATTGACGTAAAGTGTTTCGATGGTTCTACTTTTTATTTGAGCAGCCATCGAAATCTTGTGAAAAATAAGCAAAGTATTGAAGCTAATGCAATAAGAACAAGTTCAGAAAGAATGATCCAAATATTCAAGGTCATAGTTAAGTAAATTAAATCCAAATATGAGTGGTAGTTAGATTTTGAGTCCGTATCAGGAATTACTTTCAAGAATTAGAATAGAAAATATCGGTTGTTAACTCCTGTTATTGATTGTGTGTTGATAGAGAAAACGGGAAATAAAGGATAATAAAGAGATTGGAAAATAAATAACTAAAAATATTACCTGCATAGTTGCAGGAATGTCAGCGCTCTCTACTTCACTGCAGGCTGTTAGAATATTGGCGAAGTCAGTAAACACTTCAGTTCCCCAGTCTGCAAAAAAAAAAAAAAAAAAAAAACATTTTTAAATTTCTATTAATAGCTTTACTAAAATGAATGCTAATTTTCATATTGTGGAGATAGACGGAAGTCTAGGTGCCACCTTAGACAATAATAATAATAATAATAATAATTTTCATATTACCAGAACATCTCTAAATACTATTATAAGCGGCGTGTACACTGTGCTGCCACTTTATTAGGTACATCCCTGCTGTGCACACAAATGGTTTGTCCCTCAACGTTGCAATTCACATGACCACAGTTTGGATATAAATGCAGCAGAACAACCTTTCTAGTATCAGTTAAGCGTACACACCGTAGCAAGAATGAGGAAAAGGAGTGATCTAACGGACTTCGAACGTGGCATGGTAGTAGGTGCAAGACGTTCTGGACAAAGCTTACTGAGAGATTCCTTGTTAACATGCATGCGCACAAATGTGCGCATGCATGTTAACAAGGAATCTCTCAATAATAAATAGCGGGGGAGGGGGGTGTTTCACATTAGACATTCTAATTCCTTACTCGGATCCCATAAGTAGTTTTTTAAACTAATATTTATCATCGTATTTTAGAATATTCGTGGGTTTAAAAAAAAAAAAACGTTTATTTTAATTTTGACACAATGTCTTCAATTTCTCGAGGTTGTGTGGTGGATTGGATAGTTCTGGGGTGGGGTGAGGGTGAGGGCCTTCAGCTGTGATTCCGGGGGTGTCTAGTAATTCATGTGCTTAGAGAATTGAATGCATTAAATTGAATTTTAATGAAGAGTATATCGTTTTAATAATTTTAATGAAGAGTATATCGTTTTAATCATTTTAAACCGTGCGTAATAAAATGTCGGAGTTGTAGAGTTTCGAAGAGAAGTAATCATATGGATAAAGATTGAGGTAACTCTTATGTAAATTTTATAATAGTCATTTTCTAATTAGATATCGATCAGTGCGTTTCGACAGGCGTGTCTTCTACGTGGAAAAGATTTGACTTACTCCGTCATATATCAGCGGGGGAGGACGAGCGTATCCCCCTAGTTATTTATTATTTTATATATTGGAAATTAAAAAAAATAAATTGGAAATGAAAAAAAAAAGAGAGCAACAGTATAAGATCGTTTAGAATTTACATCGATTACAATCAAGGCCGCGAAGTGTTAGTATATGGTGTCTATAAATTGTATGTGTTCTTCGATCGAGTTGCTTGTTTTGTTGGCTGAATAACATAATAATTTAATAACGAGTATTTCAATAATAATTTCCTACATATAGATATAGGCTGAGTTACTTGAAAATGCAACTGATTAATTAATAATTCTCACAGGCAATTATGAGTGCTGACGTCACTTGAAAGTATACAGTATAATCACGTACCTCCTTTAGATTTGGCTAATGTTGTCAACACGATCATATTCCACAAAGAGGATGCGACTGAGCATTCTATATGACGAAACAGCGCCTGCAAGTAAATCACGCTATCAGGAAGTAATTTCTCATCTAAATTGGCAACTTAGTGGCGATATGAAAAACATTCTAAATAATAGCTAGGCCATCAAACGCTTACAGAAGTAGAATTTAGCAGTGTCTGAGAAATTATATTGGCAATTTATTGAAAATTCGGCAACCTAGAATACAATAAATGTCGAAAATTTCCACCTTCTTGAATGCATGCATTCACTTATTTCATCGTATTCTTTTAAAAATGGAAAATATACCGGGTGGTTATAAAATGTTTCCCTATTCAGGAGACTCTAGTGTCAAAACAGTTGGAGTTGGCTCTGTAAAAATCGGTTGGTATGTCATTTAGGGTATGGGAAGGGTTTTGTAGAAGAAAAAAAAAAGTTCAAATATCCGCCACCAGGAAGAAAACGGCGCTGCACATAAGTAAAAGTTGTCATTTACTTCAAGACACGCTGCTTACGCAAATGACATCCTGTTAGTAAAGAACTCTTTGCTGTTTTTCTTTGCATCTCTTGCCAAAGATTTTTCGTAATCTGCCTTCGCCTGCCTAACCTCCTTTGTAACATGGTTACAGACCAGCTTATGTCTATCATAGGCTTCTGTGTCACATGTTAATTTATATGTATCCCATTCATTTTTCTTCTCTGTCACATGTCTAATTTGTTCATCTGACATCCATTTAGGCCTAAATCTTGAACAATATTTCTTTGTTGGTATGAAAAGCCTAGTAGCTTCCAAGATTAATTCTTTGAATGCTTCCCATTTTGAATTTGCTGTTGGTAACATCAGCAGTTGGTCCCACTGTATAGAATTTAAATACTGTCTCAGACCACCGTAGTCACCTTTACGAAAGCAAAAACCCTTCCCTTTACCCTTGATGGTAATTACCTCTTTGAGTAAATCCCACTTCAGGACATTGTGATCACTGCCACCTAGTAGTTCCTTTATCTGCAGATTCTTGATGCATGAAGAATACTATCGGAAACTTACTATCGGTGAACATCGGAAACTTAAAAGTTTGCGTAAAGGACTTTTGACATTGTCAGTGGGGCTTCAAAAACTAATAAAGAAATTTGAAGCGACCGGGGAGTTGGGTGTAATTCCAGGCAGGGGATGACCGCGTATCGGAACGGAGGTAGTGGATGAAGTGGCGGTTGCAATGATCAGAATGCGAAACACTACCAGTCAGTAGTGCCTGCTAGAGGTGTGTCAAGAGACTTGAACCTTTGTTCGTCTGCTGTACGTAAAGTTTTTCGAATAATTTTACGCTAGTTCCCATACAAGATTCACGCAGTGCAAGAACTAAAGCCTTGTAATCAGCAACAACAAATAGACTTTGCTCTATGATTTATGGCTCGTATGGAACTTGACGATGCATGGGCTCGAATGGTCTTGTGGTCTGATGAGGCACATTTCACTCTTCATGGGGCTGTAAATGCACAAAACTGCCGAATATGGGGACCTTCTCGTCCATCTGCTGTGCATGACAGACCACTACAAAGTCCATACGTTATGGTATGGTGTGGATTCACAGCAGAGTTTATAATCGGACCAATTTTCTTTGAAGAGTCTACATCTCATGGCCCAGTAAGGTGTACGGTACTGCTCTCTTCTAAGAGATCACATTATTCCCGCTCTGCAAGAAAGGCAATGCTTGGAGACCGTAGTGTTCATGCAAGATGGTGCCCCTCCCCACCCATGTTGGTCGACAAGCAAAGGAACTGCTCCGTTCAACATTCGGAAATGATCGCATCATTTCCTAGAGACTTTCCGCAGTTCTGGCCAGCCTGACCGATCAGCAGATCTCAATCCCTGTGATTTCTGACTATGGGGATACCTGAAAGACAGAGTTTACCGTGGCGGCATACAGACGCTTGTCAATTTGAAAGCAAGCATTAAACAGCATGTAGCCAACATCCCCAGTGAAATGATACGCGAAACTGTGTCGCACACAGTCCTCCGTTTTCAGAATGCCATCTCAAGCAAAGGAAAGCACATACAACAATATCTGTAGATTTATAAGTTTTGATATTAAAATCTAATCCTAAGTTAAGTATTCTATCTCATGCTTACAGTGCTAATTTCTCCACTGGTGGCGGAAATTTTAACTAATTTTTTTTCTTCTACAAATCGCTTCCCCATACCTTAAACATACCCACCGATTTTCACAGCGCTATCTCTAACCGTTTTGACACTTGGGTCTCCTGAATAGGGAAACTTATTTTATAACCATCCGATATATATACAGTAGAGCTTCGAAAATCCCAACGTCAATAATTCGAACTAGTCAGCATTTATTATTATTATATATATATATATTTATGCTGGTGCCATAAAATAATTACAGTAAGCGCCGGTTATTGTGATCAAGTTTGCGAACTGAATTTTGATTCAATTAAACGGCAATTCTAATAAGCAAAAATCGGAGGAATATTATTCACAGGCTATAAAAATGAAATTAAATTATAAAGCACAAGTTTAGCCTTTTATTATCTTACAAATTAACAAAATTAACTGAGACGTGAAAACCGAAAGAATATTATCCACCGGTTAGCAAATAAAAATAAATTTACGCTTACATAGTTTAATTAATATACATACAGCACTAACTAAACATATCACTTTGTAATCTGATATTTTTGTTAACTGACATTTTTTTTTTTTTTTTTTGGTTGTAAAATCTAAAACACAAAAATATCTAAAAAAAAAAAAAGATAAGTGTCAATCGATAACAAAGAACACGGCACGCAGAAATTGCAACTAACACGATACGTGCAAGTGAAATACGGAGTAAACAGTTTACGAAGTTTAGATATAGGAATGAAGAGGTTCTGAATATTAACAGAGTTTCATTTTACCATACTTAAGTTATGGTCTTCTTTTAAAAACAAGCAGACATTTGTAAAAATTAAATGAAGATTGAGATTTTAAATAGACTTTCAAAGGGAGAAAGCGGGTCTTCGTGGGCAAGATTTTACAAGGTTGGAAAGTCAACCATAATAGAAATTAAAAACAATAAGGAAAAAATTTAAAGTATATATATATATATATATATATATATATATATATACCTATTGGTGATATTCGCATCGAAACTTGATTCAGATGATGGTGCAATAAAAAAACAAACAAACAAACTATGAGAACAGCCAATTACCTATCCCTCGAAGATGCTGTTTGTTGTTGTTGCAATTGGTATCTGGGAGCATCAGTGACCAAGACCATGCTGCTCCTTGTATACTCTCTGTAAATTGACGATTTTCTGTTTGCTGGACGAAAAATCCCAGTTTCCGGGAGAAAGACCGACTAACTCAGCCACGTTGTGAAAAAGGCCCATGAAAATTCCTCACCTCATTGACGGGACTCGAACTCAGGTCTTTTACATCCGGGGTGGGGAGGACGGTGATTCTACCAACTGTGCTACCCAACCCTTGCTGAAAAGAGAGAGAGAGAGAGAGAGAGAGAGAGAGAGAGAGAGAGAGAGAGAGACGCACGAAGTTCGAAAATGGTGCAGCAAAAAATAAGTAATTATTTTTGTTCAAGGCTATACATATGTGTTATTGTTGCTGAAAGTTCCATTTGTTTTGTTAACTATGAATAAAAATACGTAAGTACAACCTAGTGATTTTATTTTTAAACTTACTGAATCTTTTTTTGTAGTCTTCAGAACATTGTTTTTAATAAGCTCGAAAATCAGAACAAATCGTAAGTCCGAACTATCCCCGGTCTCAGTTAGTTCGGATTATCAAAGCTCTACTGTTATATATATATATTATTTTTTTTTTATTCCTACTGTTATAATGGGAAAAAGCTGCATAGGTTTAATAACTTTCTCTATACAGTCCCGAGGACACTTGATGCATAACAAAAAGAAAGAATATTCTTGGGAAGAACTCTTCAAAACATGCATTGACTTCAAAACAGCAAACTGGTAATGCTGTGACGTTGTCCGACGGAGTGACAAGGTCACAGCGTTACCTGTTTACGAATGAACAGTGCTTGGACGCATTGCCCCAATGTCTTGGCACACGCAAAGAAATACATAGGATCAGGTCCGACATCAGCAAATGCGGCTACCCTGAACAGACTCTCAATTACTCAGAACTACGGACAACACGCCGTCACAACACCAGATACTCTTCATCCGACACCCGTCAATCTGACATTTTTGGTTTCGCAGGCGTCGCCCGCATCCCATTTTATCCTACTCTATCGCACGACATAACCAGAATCCATCGTAGCTACAATATCCGCACCGTTCAAACACCCTGGAGGAAACTGCAATCCACATATTCCACTCTGAAAACACCGATTCCACTTCTGAAGCGGAGCGGGATCATTTATCGCATACCCTGCCAGGACTGTGACGCAAGTTATATCGGCGAGGTCCTCCGTCGTGTGGAAGATTGGCTGAGGGATCACCACACCGCCATTACTAGAGCTGACTTTGCCCATTCGGTGCTAGCTGCACACTGTTGGCGGGAGGGACATGATATCACACCCAACGACGCTAAAATCATAGGCTTCTCTTGCAATTTCAAGATCCACCAAAGGCTGGAATCAGCACACATCAGTGTCACCAGAAGTACAATCAACAGGGACAACAGCAGCGAAATACATTCCATCTTTGAGCCTCTCATAGTTCGAGAGTTCGGTAGCCACCTACGACGGCAATCACCTACCTCAACCTTCTACCTCTCCCCCCCCCCTCTCTTCACCATGAACACTATAGTCCGTGAGCTCGGAAACCGCCTACGACGGCAGTCACCTACTTCAACCTCTTTCTTCCATTTCATCTCCCTCTTCCTCCCTCCATTTCTTGACGTCTATCTTTACATACCCGTAAACCACCTTCCCCTCCTCCGTGATTTCGCGTGCTTAAGGTCAGCCACACACATAACAATCACTCTTTCCAGTGCTCAATTAGTTGACAAATGCTACATACAGTAGCTGAAAGCTTCTATGTTATGTTCTTTATTTGTGCTAAATTTAATACAGTATATGTTATCTCTTGAATATCTGTGCCTTTTGTCAGTTCCCATTTAAATTGAAATCGTCGACTATTCATGTGATTACCGCCAGCGCTCATGGATTGAGGCACTGCACATAGCTAGCAGTAACAGTACCATGAACCGTAATAGGGGAGAGCACTTGCACCCCATTGTGGAATCTACTGTTTTGCAATGCGATGAGGGATAGCGCTCGTCACGTGTACGTAATTCTGCTCTACTGATACTAGGCTGGTGATGCATGATCATGCTCAGTTGACTTTTGCTATTTTAACCAACATACGAGACTGCAGTACACCAGTCACCGACTAAGCTGATGAAGAGGCACTTCGTCTCAAAAGCTACTGTATGTTTTATCAATTTTGTCTATATTTTATTGTATTTTAACACTTATTTTTAGTTTTTATTTTAACGCTATAAGTTTATATCCGTTTTAGTATTTTATGTAGATATTATTTATTTTTAATAAATTTATTTTAAATTTATGTCAATTCAGTTTGTCGGTCGTCGCTAGAAAGTTTCTTGATACGCAACCCGAAGCTCAAGGCCTGTTTTCCAAAGTTCCCATTTAATTTTTACTGTGTGTACTCTCTCGTTTAGTAATAAAGGTCTTTTCACTTGGTCGGTGCGAGCAAGAAATTACTATGTATGCACAACTGTAGTAAGATGAAAAGCAATAGGCGGCTCAAGGTCATTTACTAGGCCTCCCCACTCCATACCTCACATAGAGCGAAAGGCGGGGTAAGCATAATGAGCGCCCTTACGGCATATTGAACCGTCTATTATTTTCTCCTTGGTATAATTGTCCTATAGTTCTATACAAATTTTCTTAAAAATATATTCTCACTAGAATTTATTTATTATTTATTTTTTTTTTTTTTCATTTACTATCTTCTGTACCAACTGACTTAATTCTGGATTGGTAACCCAAATGGTAATTTATATCTGATTAATTCTTTACCTCTATCATATCTGTGAAGTGAGTGGTAATCAAATTGAAAGCTTCTGTTGAAGTGGTAGTTTTTTCATAAGGAATCCTAAATGTAGAATAATCTTTTAGGGTCTTCTCCAAACGTTTTCTAGAAAAGAACATATCCTAGAAAAAAAATAAAAAATAAAACGAATTAAATCACTTAAAATTTATTTATTAATATTATTTTACTAAATTTCCGAGCAAGAACTATCTTTTCTGTAGTTATAAATTATAACTTCATAATTACTATTGCTGCAATTTTAGTGTGGAACGTGTGTAATTTATGGCATATGTAATTAATAGAGCTGATATCAGTCCAGTTGACCATCTTTGGGATAAACTGGAATGCCCAAATAGGGCATGGCCAAGACCATGCCCTATTTGTCTTGGCCAACCCTATATAGGCCATGCTTAATATGATAGGCAAAAGTACTATCGTACACTGGAACACATTTCTTTAACTTCAGCCTTTCATTTTGTCCTTCAAAAGTATGTCAAAATCAATGGCTCCGACCCGATCGTAAAGGCTGAAATTATCGATGCGCAAAACCATCTTTTCAATTTAATGGTTACCCGAGCAGTGGCTCGTACACAAAATATTTTGTCTGGTTGCTGGAAGAAAAAAAACTCTAGCCTCTGTGAGAAAAAAAAAAACATATACAGGGTGTCTCAAAAATACACGGCATAACTTCAGGAATGAGTTCCTCATATGTAGACAATAAAAATATTTTATACTAACATAGTTCCGGAAATTCTTGGTTCCCGAGTTATTAACCGGAATGTCTTATCCTCCCGCAGGTGATTTCCTTCATCACAAGGTACTGACAGAATCTGGTGGTTTTCCATTCCGACCATGTACTCAAATCAGGAGCAAGCGGATATGCACTTTATGTACAGTTTGGCGGACGCCAATGCTCTGGATGCTCGTCGTTTGTACCATGAAAGGTTCCCAGAACGAAGATGTCCAGACAGGAAAACGCTTGAAGGTATCCATCGCCGCCTTTGTGAACATAGGACTTTTACACCTCATGCTGCCGACAGAGGATGATCAAGGTCTACGACTCCTGAAGTAGGGGGGTAGACCAACTGCCTGGCCTTCACGCTCACTGATTTAAACCCACTAGATTTCTTCTTGTGGGGCCATTTAAAGTCATTGGTGTATTCCACACCACATTAGCTACCGGACACGAGTCCGGTAGCTAATGTGGAAATTCTCCGCAATCGAATTGTGGCAGGTTGTGAGAGAATACGAAACATGCCAGGAATTTGGCTTCGTCTTCGCGAGTTCATGAGATGTCGATGTAAGGCCTGTATTCAGGCAGAAGGTTGGACATTTTGAACGATTACTTTATAAGCTGATGTGAACAGTTAAGTGTCATAGACAGTAACTTCAAAACTCGGAAACCAAGCATTTCAGGAACTATTTTTTTATAAAATATTTTTATTGTCTACATATGAGGAACTCATTCCTGAAGTTATGCCGTGTATTTTTGAGACATCCTACATATATATAATAATATAATATATAAAAGATTGTATTAAAGAGTAAAAACAGAAAACATCAGAGAGTTAAATAAACTGGATATGGCAAATGCACCGAAGCGCGCAAAGCAGCAGCAACGGATGCAAATGTAAATATATGTATATTATAATTAATATGATAAATAAAAGTAAAGATGGCAGTTCGAAACTCCGGAAAGCTTAAAAAATTACATCAAAACGTCAAAAGAAAGTTACGATAGCCTACATCAGATAAAGGCGGGAAAAATTTACTAAATACAATACTCCGAAACGGGGGGAAGAAAATATGAAATTAATAAATAATAAAATCTGATGTCAGCAAAGTAAATATTGATGCTAAATCAGGTATTTCATCGGGGGAATACACCTGACATAGCATCAACGGACTGCGTTTCCATACTTGCCCATAGTTATGCAAGAGAAAATTTATAAATGTAAATAAATAAATAAATGTAAAAAAAAAAAATATATTAAGATAAAAGGGTGAATATTATAAAAAGTAGAAGATTAAAAATATTATACCTGAAAATGGCGACGCGAAACTACATGACGTCAATACGATAGCTGCAAACAAAACAAATAAAACAGCTACTAACGAAAAAATAGATGACTAGTGACCTCTATAATCAGTTTTTAAGACAGTATTTTAAATATACAGAATAAGGTGAAATTTAGGTAGATAAGAAGAAATGTGGCGAGAAGTGTACCAGACAGGACCATATATATATAAAAAAATAAAAAAATAAATAAATAAAACGGGAGAGACTGTGGTTTTAAGCTTAGCATCGCGCAAAGCAGCAGATGGCTAAAACTTAAATTAATATAAATAGTGCATTAAAACCAATAGAGATAACAGAATGATAAAAATTGTTTGGACAAACAAATGCACCAAAGCGCGCAAAGCAGCAGTAAAGGATGCAGATGTATATAAAATAATATAAATGCCAATGCAAGCAACACTAAAGGCCACAAGGAAAAAATAGATTAACTATAGAATAAAGATTGAAGCCAGCAAATGGCAAACCGGAGTTATAAACAAGATCATCTAAAGACTGAATAACAGAGATGGGTGTAATTTAAAGAACAGTATCGCGCAAAGCAGCAGATAACTAATTCTTAAATTGATATAATAATATAATATATAAAAGATTTTATTAAAGAGTAAAAACAGAAAACATCAGAGAGTTAAATAAACTGGATATGGCAAATGCACCGAAGCGCGCAAAGCAGCAGCAACGGATGCAAATGTAAATACAAAGGGTACTAGGAAAGTTTTGAAATATGACGCAACAATGAATCACAGGAAGCTGCTTGTTGCTGCATGTTGAGACATGTTCATACGTGCATAGTAGCCGCCGCGCCAAGTCGATGGGCTCAGTTATTCATTAGTAGTGAGAGTGTAAAGTGCTTGCGATGGCATCGTGGTCACGAAATGAGATAAGGACAGTTTTGCGGTATAATTTCGTGCGTGGTTTAACCATAGACCAGTGCTTAGAAGAAATGACTCTTGCACTAGATGATGATTGTTCACATCGTAAAACGATATTCAGGTGGTATAGAGAATTCCAAAGGGGAAATTTCACTCTGGAGGATTCTGAGAGGCCGGGAAGGCCACGAACGTCAGTTACGGAGGAAAACGTTACTGCTGTGAGGAAAATGCTTGACGAAAACAGGCGAGTGACCTACCAACAGATAGAGGATACTTTGGGCCTAAATGCACCAGCAATTCGTTCGATTCTGCTAGATCATTTGCACGTGAAGAAACTGTGTTCTCTCTGGGTGCCGCATCAACTGACTGAAGAGCAGATGACACGACGTGTGACTTGGTGCCGGGAGATGTTAAAAAAGTTTGATAAGGGACAATCTCGGTATGTGAACAACATCGTGACAGGTGACGCGACTTGGCTGTACTATTACGATCTGCCGACCAAGGCTCAAAACAAAGTTTGGGTCTTTGATGATGACGACACACCCGTAATTGTCAGAAAATCCCGATCTGTAAAGAAGAAAATGATAGCTGTATTTTTCAAATCGAGTGGAATTGTGGAACGTGTCGTTTTGGACACACAGAAGACAGTCACAGCTAAGTGGTATACTGAACAATGCCTGCCTAAAGTCATTGGATCTATGAAAAACCTGCGGCCAAAGTCAGGAATGGACACCTGGTACCTCCATCACGATAATGCTCTAGCTCACCGCGCCAAAGCCTGCACCGAATATTTGACCACGACAGGACTGAAACTTCTCGAGCACCCTCCCTACAGTCCAGACCTTGATCCCTGCGACTTTGCACTGTTCCCGCATGTGAAAATGAAGCTAAAAGGGAGGCGGTTTTCCAGTGATGAGGACCTTCTACGGGCTTGGGACAACGAGTGTGCTTTACTCCCTAGTGAAACTTGGCAGAACTGGTTTAAAGATTGGTTTCGGAGGATGGAGAGGTGTATTGAATGTAGAGGAAATTACTTTGAAAAAATTAAATAAACAAAGCTGTATTGCAAAACTTTCCTAGTACCCTTTGTATATGTATATTATAATTAATATGATAAATAAAAGTAAAGATGGCAGTTCGAAACTCCGGAAAGCTTAAAAAATTACATCAAAACGTCAAAATGTAGTTACGTTTTAATGCACTATTTATATTAATTTAAGTTTTAGCCATCTGCTGCTTTGCGCGATGCTAAGCTTAAAACCACAGCCTCTACCGATTTATTTATTTATTTTTTTATTTTTATATATATATATATATATATGGTCCTGTCTGGTACACTTCTCGCCACATTTCTTCTTATCTACCTAAATTTCACCTTATTCTGTATATTTAAAATACTGTCTTAAAAACTGATTATAGAGGTCACTAGTCATCTATTTTTTCGTTAGTAGCTGTTTTATTTGTTTTGTTTGCAGCTATCGTATTGACGTCATGTAGTTTCGCGTCGCCATTTTCAGGTATAATATTTTTAATCTTCTACTTTTTATAATATTCACCCTTTTATCTTAATTATATTTTCATTATAATACTGCGTAGGGACTACCTTGTCCATACTTTGTAAGAGATACTTTTTCGTTTTTTTTTTTTTTTTTTTTTTTACATTTATTTATTTATTTACATTTATAAATTTTCTCATGCATAACTATGGGCATGTATGGAAACGCAGTCCGTTGATGCTATGTCAGGTGTAGTCCCACGATGAAATACCTGATTTAGCATCAATATTTACTTTGCTGACATCAGATTTCATTATTTATTAATTTCATATTTTCTTCCCCGTTTCGGAGTACTGTATTTAGTAAATTTTTCCCGCCTTTATCTGATGTAGGCTATCGTAACTTTCTTTTGACGTTTTGATGTAATTTTTTAAGCTTTCCGGAGTTTCGAACTGCCATCTTTACTTTTATTTATCATATTAATTATAATATACATATATATATATATATATATATATATATATATATATATATATATATATATATATATATAATTATAATTATTGATAAAAAAGTAAAGAAAGTTAAAACGAAAGTAACTGTAACTAATATGTAAATAATATTTATGAGTCAATGCAGTTGCAAGCAATCATGCAATGCACCCATAATGTCTATAATATTACGGATAATATAAAGAAAATAAATCCAACAATAATACCATCAGGGACCTAAGACAACGCAAAAAAAAAAAAAAATAATAATAATTATTATCGCTTTTTACCGACAATCTAGATGACGTCAACTGGGGCCAACCACCCAGAATGAAGGCAAAAAACGACAAGGTTCTCTGTTTCTGTGATGATCAATATATGCTAAGTAATTTAAATCTAAACCAAATATAAACCGGTATAGGCCGAAAATAAATCGAAAGATGATAATAAAATTTAGAAATATTAGAATCAAAGGTAAGAAATATAAGTAAAATATAAATGTAAGCATATATTAATCATCGTTGACCCGACAGAGAACGTAATTTAATGATTAAAATAAGATTAAATATATAATACATACTACATATTGACCGTATCTAGAACATAATGTAATAGTCGTCAAAATAATATGTGGTGTCCCCTATGTGATGGATACGGTAAAAATAAATAATTAAATTAAATTAACGCATAGAGAAACATGCAGATAGTAAGAAGAAAAACTAAAGGAGTAGGAATAATAGAACCTGAACTCCACAAAGGCGAAAAATAGTGGTATAGATAAGAAATAGTTTCTCCTACGTCCTCGGATTGCCCTAATAATTTCGGAGAAATAAAAATAAAGAGTGTAGGACAGTTTAAAGACATTACAAGATATAAGTTGTGGCTCGGGTATGCCCGGGATCGCAAACCCGTTCCTATAGTAGGACCCTGAGCTGAATTCGCATGTTATCTCAGCGTGAATTTAAGTAAATTTAAACGAATTTAACTATATATTAACTATATATTTAAAAAAAAAAAAAAAAAAAAATGATACACAGTAATTTGCAAGCCGGTGGGTACAAGTTTTCTACGCCGTAAGACACCAAGAATGCAAAGTGTATCCTATTTACATATATACATGGCACTAAATATAACGATTATATTGAAAATTATATTAAAACAATAGGTTTAGAAAACAGTTTTTTGAAATTAATAATGTTTATCGCTTTCCTGAAATGATATTTCAGGTAAGCGAAAGGAAATTATTATTGATCAACCTGCCGTACAACACTGTTAAGCCCGCTGATTGTTAGCAAGCAGCCGGAAAATTCTGTCATCTTATACTTTCCAAATAAATTAATTGATGATTTAGATATACATAAAACTATTAATTTACGTAATGACTTGCTGCCTATTAATAACTTACATATTAATATCAGATTTAGATATTCTAGACCATTTGGTCTTAAAGCGTGTAACTATAAAACAATAGCTACAAACCTTCACAATATTAACATCGAACAGGATACATGTGTTTGCCACAAACCTTCATTTCATAGATACGTGGATCCTAACCATAATCACATTATAACCGGCAATTTAGATATAATCCCATATCCTGAACTTAGAGATATTTTATCACTGGGTTTTAAATTTCGACCTAATTTACCTATTAATAAATCTAATTTTAAAAAATTGTTATATCTAGATTTACTTAAATATTGCATAAGATCAGCATACAACCATAACATACCGGTTGAAGCATACCACATGTGGCTATTTACAATGCTTAATATCATATCTAGCAAATATAATCCATTGAAATTCATACAAGATAATCTATATAATACCAAATTAATAAATAGGCAGCTCAAAGATATACATGAACATTTTGTGATTACTCCCGTTGACAAAGCTGCTTGTAATTATGCAATCATATGTAAATCATATTATATAGAAATCATTAAAAATGAACTACAGTCTAGCCATACATATAAACAGATAGCATCTTCCCATAATATAATAATCAAAAAATTAATTGCATTGCATAAAAAATTAAAGTTAAAGTATAATAACCTAAAATTTCCATTTATATATGGCATACCCAAATTTCACAAAACACCAATTGCTTTTAGATTCATAACATCATGTAGAGATAGTTATGCTAAATTTCCCGGAAAAACGTTAGAAAAGTTACTTAAAATTATATTAAATAACTTAAATAAAATTATTATAATAAATAATAACTTACCTATTATAAATGCTCTAAAAAATAACAATATTCATTAAATACAAACATTTGACTTTAACAGTCTATTTACGAGCATTAATCTTGATAACTTAGAAGTCGTCCTCCAGAAACTATATTTAGAAAATAAAAATGCTATAAAGGTTGATTTAACCTATTGGGATTCTCTAATAAAATTATGCATCTTTAATAATTATATATATGACAGAACATCGTTATACCTACAAGTGACTGGCACCCCTATGGGAAGTCCAGCATCAAGCATAATCGCAAACCTTTATCTACATTATACAGAAAGAGAATTCCAAGACAACCTACTTATATATAGATACGTAGATGATATATGTGTTTTTAATTGTCCACATTTTGTCCAGGATTACAGTAAATTATATCCAGTAGAACTTGTATTAGAAAAAACTAATAGTTCTGATACTATAGCAAATTATCTGGATCTTCATATAGAAATATTGCATAATAATAATATAGACGTAAACGTATATAATAAAAGAGATGCATTCAATTTTAACGTAGTAAGCCTTACAAATTGGAAATCTAATATATCAAAATCAGTGCATGCTAATACAATTTTATCACAATGTCTAAGGATTGCTTATATCTGCAATAGTAATAAAAATTGTTCAGCGGGCTTAACAGTGTTGTACGGCAGGTTGATCAATAATAATTTCCCTTTCGCTTACCTGAAATATCATTTCAGGAAAGCGATAAACATTATTAATTTCAAAAAACTGTTTTCTAAACCTATTGTTTTAATATAATTTTCAATATAATCGTTATATTTAGTGCCATGTATATATGTAAATAGGATACACTTTGCATTCTTGGTGTCTTACGGCGTAGAAAACTTGTACCCACCGGCTTGCAAATTACTGTGTATCATTTTTTTTTTTTTTTTTTTTTAAATATATAGTTAATATATAGTTAAATTCGTTTAAATTTACTTAAATTCACGCTGAGATAACATGCGAATTCAGCTCAGGGTCCTACTATAGGAACGGGTTTGCGATCCCGGGCATACCCGAGCCACAACTTATATCTTGTAATGTCTTTAAACTGTCCTACACTCTTTATTTTTATTTCTCCGAAATTATTAGGGCAATCCGAGGACGTAGGAGAAACTATTTCTTATCTATACCACTATTTTTCGCCTTTGTGGAGTTCAGGTTCTATTATTCCTACTCCTTTAGTTTTTCTTCTTACTATCTGCATGTTTCTCTATGCGTTAATTTAATTTAATTATTTATTTTTACCGTATCCATCACATAGGGGGCGCCACATATTATTTTGACGACTATTACATTATGTTCTAGATACGGTCAATATGTAGTATGTATTATATATTTAATCTTATTTTAATCATTAAATTACGTTCTCTGTCGGGTCAACGATGATTAATATATGCTTACATTTATATTTTACTTATATTTCTTACCTTTGATTCTAATATTTCTAAATTTTATTATCATCTTTCGATTTATTTAAATTCGATTTATTTTCGGCCTATACCGGTTTATATTTGGTTTAGATTTAAATTACTTAGCATATATTGATCATCACAGAAACAGAGAACCTTGTCGTTTTTTGCCTTCATTCTGGGTGGTTGGCCCCAGTTGACGTCATCTAGATTGTCGGTAAAAAGCGGTAATAATAATAATTATTATTTTTTTTTTGCGTTGTCTTAGGTCCCTGATGGTATTATTGTTGGATTTATTTTCTTTATATTATCCGTAATATTATATATATATATACACATTTACAATAGTTCGATTTTCTTAAATACTGGTGTTTTTTACTAAATACTGGTGTTTATTGCTAAACAATACGCAATAAGTTTCTAAATCCTAAATGTATAGGCCATGTGAATTTAAGATAACCGAGACAAGGCTAGCTTAAAGACCAGTATTGTATTAACGCCAATACCTATATGTAAAAAACACCAGTATTTAAGAAAATCGAACTATTGTAAACGTATATACACTGGCACGTATAATGTTCAATTGGCCAACATGGCAATAACAATGGCATTAAAGATGCACAAAAGACAGATTAAGACACAATAGAATGATAATACAAAAGAATAATATATATATATACAGATATACAGGGTGATTCAGAAGGAATAGTAAATACTTTGGGAGGTTATAATATCGATTATTCTAAGTAAAAAAGTTCATATAAACATGTGTCCAATTGTCAATGGATACGGAGATACAGCTGTTTGAAACTGGCGCGCACAGTTCCCTGCATCAGATGTGACCAAGAAGCAGCTATAACCTGATGCTGTCCGGTGTTAGAAGTGTTGTTAAGAACATCTTCATACATACCCAATATGCCGATGTGGTGTTTGTCTAGGTTTTTGTGGTGGAAGTGCTACTGCTGCTTGTAGAGAATACCGTCGACGGTTTCATAACCGCAGAATACCGGATTCAAGAGCGTTTACACCGGTGTTTCCCAACGTGGGTCCCACGCCCCACATGGGGGAAATTTGATTGTTCAGGGGGGCAATTCAAAAATTGCTCGTCTAGAGTTTAAAACAACCGCCTACTATGACTTAACTTGTACAAAAGAAGAATTGTTGGTAAAGTCTCTGTTTATTGCTTATACGGCAACTGTCAATCGTACTCTTGAGGCTAGTTATGAAATTTCTTTACTCATTGCTAAATCTGGGAAAAATCATACTATAGGAGAGAATTTAATCAAACCATCAATATCAGCATTTCTTAAAACAGTTCTGGAAAAAGATGACAAAGACGTGAAAGCTAAGCCACTCAATAACAATACTGTTAGCGGAAGAATAGATGAAATGAGTGAAGATATTGAAATACAACTTGTTGGAAAGCTGAAAACAAGAAAATTCTCAGTGCAAATGGATGAATCAACTTTGAGAGACAGTGAAGCCGTACTGATAACTTATGTAAGATATATTGATAAAGGTAATTTTGCTGAAGAAATGTTATTCTGTAAATCGTTAGAGAGCACCACTACCTCCAAAGATATATATAATAAGCTAAAAAATTACTTAGATGACAATAATATACCAATGAAAAATATAACATCTTGCGCTGCAGATGGTGCTCCTAATATGATGGGCAAGAAAAATGGCTGCTTAAAATTGATGAAAGATGAGAATCCAGAAATGCTTCTTGTGCATTGTGTTATTCGTAGGGAAAACTTGTGTCTCTTCAAGCTTTTTTGTGAAGAACAAAATGAAGACCATGTTAGACTTTTACTTCACACTGAAGTAAGGTGGCTCTCGAAAGGGAACTGCTTGAAAAGATTTATGGAACTATTTGATACTATTAGTGACTTTTTAAGTGACAAACCTAAAATGAAGCATCTGTTAACGGTCGATGGTAAAGCATTTGTGAGTTATTTAGCCGATATCTTTGAAAAACTAAATATATTAAATAAACAACTTCAAGGAACAAATAAAACTCTCGTCGATGCAAAAGCGAAGACATTTGGTTTCATTACATTTATTAAATTAGGCTTCATTTAGAGAATAATTCAATTTTTGAATATAAAAAAATATATATATCGGTGTTTCCCAACGTTACATAGGGGGCATCAGAATTTTATAAAGACTTAGGTGGGGCATGGTAAAGAAAAGGTTGGGAAACACCGGTTTACACCAAACTGCGTGAGACCGGTACAGTTCTCAGCGCACATATTTCTTCTGAACGTGCAAAGGAACAAAATGTGGATGAAATAGAACACATTCTTCAGTCGTTTGAACGTAGTCTTACTATTAGCACAAGAAAAATTGCTATGCGTATCGGTGTTCCACATAGTGGCATAGTGTTTAGGGTAAGGCGCCACCTGTGGTCTCCCACAACTGCACCATCTGTACTCTCGTGGAGTATATAGGACTCTGTAAATGCCAGAAATGTGTGTGTGTGTGATGTTGCAGTGTATAGTATTGTGTTGGGTTCCGTTGTTTCTCTGGCTTCTTGGCCGCAGGGCCCCTAATGGGATCCTACGTTGCCCGCCACCACCACCGGGAGACAAGAGTATGGTGAACATTACGTGAGCTCGGCTAGTATCCATTTCACATACTGCGGTGCAACGCCTTCAACCAAGAGACGACGCCCAGTGATTGGTAAATGCTAATTGCCTATTAATGCCATTAATACTGTATAGCGATGAAGCTACTTTCGCCAGTGACAGTGCCTACCGGGCTAGTCAGGTGGGTAAAGTGCCTGCCTGGCAACCCAAAGGTCCTGGGTTTGAATCCTGCCTTGGGCTTGGATCAGCGTAAAATGCAAAAACTTTGGGAGGTATATTATGGCCACAGAAGCCGATGCACCAACAACTAACAAAAAAAAACTAGTGATGGTATCATCATCCGTAATTCTCATAGGTGGTCAGACGAAAATCCACATGCCACTGTAGAAACAAATTTTCGACATCGCTTCTCTGTAAACGTGTGGTGCGGTATCATCGGCAATCGGTTGATCGGGCCTGTTGTATTACAAAATCGTCTTACAGAGCCCATTTACCTAGAATTTCTGCAAAACGAACTTCCACTATTATGGAGGATGTTCCTTTAGCTACAAGGATTGGTATGTACTTTCAGAATAACGTTATATCCTGCACTACCCGTCTGGTGATACAATATGTAAATATAACTTTCCCTGAACGATGGATGGGCCGCGGTGGTCCCGTTCATTGGCCAAAAAGGTCTCCAGACTTCACTCGGTTAGATTTTTGTTTGCGGGGATGGATCAAAAGCGCAGAATACAAAGAAAAGATGAATACAAGAGACAATTGCTCGGTCGCATTTTGGATACTGCTGCCCTCATAAAGGAACGCCAAGACGACCTCAGAAGAACAAACACGTCATATTTCCGCAAGAGTTGCAAAGTGCACCGAGGTTGGAGGTGGGATTTTCGAACTGTAAAGAATTTGTCAATTATTTGTGTTTTGTCTTATTCAAAAAGTAGATAAATATAAACAATGTCATTTTATTTATTTATTTATTAATTTATTTATCTTGGTGTTCAACTAGGTAGAGGTCGAAAAAGAGTGGACTCCTCTCGTGTTGAGATGTGGCTATGGTTGTCGTGGATTTATCAAGTCAATCTCCATGTGGTAGCGAAAGTGTGCCAGCTGTTTCTCGTGAAGTGGACATGCCGTATTACACTGTATGGCTAGTAATGCGTCAGGTGTTGCGGTACTATCCTTACAAGATGCACATGCTAAAGCATGGTGATGCAGATATTCGTTTCACATACACACTTCAGCGTCTGGCACGAATGACAGTGGATATCACTTGGCCATGGAACATCCTTTGGAGTGATGAAGCTCACTTCTGCTTAAATGGACAAGTGAATACGCACAACTATCGCATTTGGGCAACAGAAAACCCTCGAGTTATCCAATAGGTCCCGTTGCATTCTCCAAAAGTGAGTGTGTTGTGTGGATTTTCGTGCCACATTCATGAATGGGCCATATTTTTTTGAACAGATAACACCGACTGAACCCCGCACCTGTTCCGTCACTGGGCAGAGATATTATGAAATGTTGGCAAATTTCGCAATGCCAGAGCTGCAACAACGTGGTGCCTCAGGATATCACATTCATGCACGATGGTGCGCCACCGCACATCCACCGTTGTATCCAAAGATTGCTAAGGCAACACTTTACAGACGGTCATCAGCCGTTGTTTCCAGACATCTTGGCCATCCCGATCACCGGACCCCACCCCATGCGAATTCTGGTTGTGGGGTTTTTTGAAGAACCAGGTGTATTGGCGGGAAGGATGTAAAACTCCGGCAGATCTGAAGGACAGCATTAGACGTCATGTGCTGGCTATTCCAGTTGACACGTTACGGTCTGCTGTAGAAAATTTTTCTACAGCAGATTTTTCTACAGCAGATTTGGGAAAAAAAAATTTTCCCAAAATTTTTTTTTTTTTTTATTAGTTTATTCATTTATTTTCTATTTATTTATTTATTCATTTATTTTTTATTTATTTGTTTATTATTTTATTTTATTAATTTTATTTATTTATTTATTATTTATTTTTTTTTTTTTCTCTCCTCTGGAGTGGGCCCCCAGAGGAATCTGGCCCATCTTTTGCCAACATCAGGTGGGTCAGAGTCTCGAATTGAGACAGTGCGAGCTCCATTGAGACTGGCCCACCTTCCCGTGGTGTGGACGAGTACCCAGAATCATCTGTCCAGGTGACTGATGATTCTGGGTAGCCAAGCGGTCAGACACAACAACAGAACACACACATAATACACACAAACATACACTACTTATTTCTGGCCCTTCTACAGTGGTACTGTTCTTCACAGAGATACGAGGCGGAGATGAACTGACGTTCTAGGTGCCGCCCATTACAAAAACACATGTCCACATGTCCACACACATGTAGAAAACATCCTTTTTTTTATTATTATATATATATCTTTTTTAATTAATTTTTTTTCACGCGCTCTGCCTTGAGTTCTCACTCTAGTGCAGCCAATTTAATTAAATTGCTTTTTTCTTCTTCTTCTTCTTATTTCTTTATTTTTTATTATTGTTTTTTATCATTATTATTAATATATATATTTTTTATTAATTAATTAATTATTATTATTTTACTCTTTCCCCCCTAACTGCACCACGGGTGGTTTTTTTATTTATTATTATTATTATTATTATTATTATTATTTATTTTTTTTTTTTTTTGGACTCTCTTCTGTCTTTATCTCCTCCCTCTGGAATGGGCCCCCAGAGGAATCTGTTCCACCTTCTGGCAACACTAGGTGGGTCAGAGTCTCTCTTGAGACAGTACGTGTTTTTCTGGGACTGGCCCACCTTCCCGTGGTGTGGACGAGTACCCAGAATCATCTGTCCAGGCGACTGATGCTTCTGGGTAGCCAAGTGGCCAGAACATAACAACAGAACACACACATAATACACACAAACGTACGTCACACACATATCTGGCCCATTTGTAGTGATACTGTTCTTCACAGAGACACAAGGCGGAGTTGAACAAACGTTCTAGGTGCCGCCCTTACATATACACATGTCCACATGTAGAAAACATCACTTGAAAGACTTTGGCTTTAGCTTTGAAGAGGTGAGGCAAGGAATCACTTTCAGGTTCAGTTCTGGTGCAGGAAATCGTGTTACTAACTGGGTCATTGGATTAGCTCCAAAAATATACAAATACATAATGCAAAATGACCGTATTTTTCTGGCGTTCTCCTCACGCAGGTTTCGTCATTTTACAGTTGTTTCTAAATGTTTTCGCTGTCTGGGGTATGACATTCAGCGCAAAACTGTTCGCACAAAACAGTCTCGTGTGGCCATTGTGCCAATGGAGGCCACGTCTTCTCGGAATGAACGCACAAAGAGGAGCCAGCAAAATGTGTCAACTGTAAGAGGAGAAATCGAGATTTTCAACATTCTGTTCGTGATAGCTGCTGTCCCGAATACATAAGAGCGGTGGAATTGACAGAAAAGAGAACACAATATGAATAATACGGCTAATCCAAATCCTCTTTTGAGTGTAAATTATTCTTACCAGGGCATTAAAATCCTGCAAATTAACGGCCAAAGAGCTAGAGCAGCTATGGACGAGATAAGGGTGGCAGCGTTTGAGAATAAAATGGATATTATTTGTATTCAGGAACCTTATTGCTCTGCACAAATTGGTGGTAGAGCATTTAAGCTAATGGGCTTCCCAACTTCTGCAAGAATTGTGCATTCGCTTGACAGTTCGCCCAAGACAGCTATCGTCATTTTGAATAACGATTTGGTGGTCACCTCTATTTCTGGTGAATGTTCTCAGAACGCAGTCCGCAGTCTGTGTGCTTGTCTCCTCGAAATTTATAAATTTCTACATCGTTTCTCTCTATTGCCCGCCGTCAGAAGACTTCCAATTGGCTCTGCACAATATAGATTGATTATGTACAAAGTTTGCCTCGAAAAACGTGATAATTTCTGGTGATGTAAATGCAAAATCCAATATGTGGCATAGCGGGTTTACTGACCCTCGTGGTTCGGCCCTGGAAGATGTTATTCTTGCTCATGGACTTACTGTTCAAAATTTGCCTAATAAACCCTACACTTTTTCGACCGTCAACGGTGAAAGCAACATTGATATTACTCTGACCTCTGTCAAAATTGATTGGTGTATATCTCATTGGGATGTTGTCCCAGAGTTAATCAACAGTGACCACCGTGCCATAGTTTATGGTCTTCTTCCTGGGCAGCGAGTCGATGACCTTCAACTTACTGATCTTAGGAGATTTTCCATTAAGACTATTAAATGGAACAAATTTAAATATTTCCTCTCTGCTGTCTTTACGACAGAAATGATCGAATCCCTTAATATATTAATGGCTGAGGAGATTGTTGATTTTGTTCAAACCCAGTTGTATCTGGCCACGGATTATGCAGTGAAGAAAAAACACAACAAGACAACTCCTGTCCCTTGGTGGAACTCAGATCTTGCAAATTTAAGATCGCAAGTTCAGAAAGCAAGGAAGGAATATCAAAAACACAGACATCTGTCTCAACAGGATGTTCAAGCATACAAGGATTCTTATAGAGATCTTCGAAGGAGATACCACAAAGAAATAGCTAATGCTAAAATAGATTGTTGGCAAGGATTTGTCAAACAGGTTGGAAATTCAGAACCGTGGGGATTAGTTTACAAAATCTCCAGAAACAAATTAATCTGTGGAGAAGTGTACAATACAGTAAGAATAAACGGAGCAGAATCTGAGGACTAGAGCTCCACGGTACATGCTATAGTGTCAAGTCTGTTCCCTAAAGACATTCCAGAGTTGGATACATTGGAGCAAGGCCAGATACGTCTTGAAAACAGTATGTATACGGGTTCAACTGATATTGAGTGTTTTAATCTGTTGGAGTTGGGTTCTGCCATAGCTAGACTAAACAGCAAAAAATGCCCCGGAATTGACCTTGTGGAGAATCTTGTTATCGTCAAGTTTTTCAACTTATACCCACAAGTACTGCTAAATCTCTTGAACAAATGCCTCCTGGAAGGATACTTTCCAAATCAGTGGAAATTGGCATTGCTCAAGATTCTTCACAAGACAGGGAAAAACACATCCGATCCCCGTGCTTACAGGCCAATTTCCTTACTTGCTAATCTGGGAAAGCTATTCGAACATCTTCTGGCTCCCAGAATACTAAAGAAATTTGAGGAAAACCAACTATGCTCAAACTGTCAGTTTGGCTTCAAAAAAGGGAGGTCCATCCAGAAGTTTTACGAACTTTATCCAGAATTCATCTTCTAAATATGTTTTGGCAATTTTTGTGGACTTTGAGGGCGCTTTCGACTCCCTCTGGTGGGAGAGTGCCCTCAGGTCTTTAAGGCTGGCTAAATGTGATAATTATGTGTACAGGGTACTGAGATCATACTTTAATGAGAGATACACCATGGTCAAGGCAAAGCATCTGTCTTACAAGGCCCAGGTTTCGAGAGGATGCCCCCAGGGGTCGGTGTTGGGGCCTCTCCTCTGAAATGCCGTACTAGATCAGTGGCTCACGAAAACACACGAGGATTCTCTAAAGGTGGCCTACGCCGATGATCTCGTTATTGCCATAGAAGGAAGGTCACGTAAGGTATTAGAGGACAATTCAACCCATCTTAGATGATTTGGTGGCATGGGCTGACATCAACAAGCTCAAGATATCTCCGAGTAAAACAAATTTCATGACATTTAAAAACCACTTTAATTATGGAAGACCACCAAGAATTCAACTGAATGGTTTACAGATACCTTATGTACCTCAAAACAAATATCTTGGCATAATTCTCGATGATAAATTAACCTTTCTCCCTCATGTCACCAAACTGAAGAAAAAAATTAGAAAGTTTACTGCTTCGGTCATAAAAATCTCCAAAAGAGACTGGGGTTTGAATAAAAAGACCATGAAAACTATACAGGGTGTTTCAGGTAAACGTTTCAGAACTTCTAAGAGGGGTAGGTTACATCCTGACAACTCGAAATCATATAGCAATGTGGGGTCGGAAATGTTTTCCTGAAGCGGTGTTGTACACAGAAGCACCTTAAAAAGAAAAGAGACCGTAAGTGAGAAATCGTTTTAATAATACATGAAAAGAAGCAAAAGGTACATGGATTAAAGTAAGTGTTCGAAGTTTCTTCCACGGGCTACAATGCACGCCTCACATCTCCGACGCATGGACATTCGAACATTCTGGAATACTCCAGGCGAATTTCGAATTTCTTCGGCAGCTACTGCGATTCTTGCAACCAGCTCCTCAGCATTGTCAACAGGGGTGTCATAAACTAGCGATTTCATATGACCCCAGAAATAAAAATCAAGACATGATAGGTCGGGTGACCGAGCAGGCCAACGCACGGGACCACCACGTCCGATCCACTGTTGACCAAATGTGACATCTAGGTAGTTACGAACATCTCCGCTATAATGGGCAGGGGCTCCATCGTGTTGGAACCACATTGTGTGTTGCGTCGATGCAGAAATCTGTTCATCTCTCAAAAGTTGTGGCAATACTTGCTGCAGAAAGATCAAGTAGATAGGTCCGGTTAGACGACACGGTAACAGGTAAGGTCCGATGAGGTGATCTCCCATAATACCGGCCCATACATTGACCGAAAATCGAATCTGTGCTGCACGACGTCGTATTGCATGCGGGTTCTCGACCGCCCAGATATGGTCGTTATGCGTGTTGAAAATTCCTTCCCTTGTGAAGGATGCCTCATCGGAAAACAACACTTCAGCAGGAAAAAGGGGATTTGTAGCACATTTTCCAAGGTACCACTGTGCGAAAGCAATACGAGGTTGAAGAAACTTCGAACACTTACTTTAATCCATGTACCTTTTGCTTCTTTTCATGTATTATTAAAACGATTTCTCACTTACGGTCTCTTTTCTTTTTATGGTGCTTCTGTGTACAACACCGCTTCAGGAAAGCATTTCCGACCCCACATTGCTATATGATTTCGAGTTGTCAGGATGTACCCTACCCCTCTTAGAAGTTCTGAAACGTTTAACTGAAACACCCTGTATTATAAAGCAATATTTCTGCCTATAGTATCGTACGGAGCAGGTATTTGGCATCAGAACGTCGTTAAGGTGAAAATTAAAAAGAAAGCTACTATCAATTCAAAGAACAATGCTTCTGGCACTAAACAATACCCCTCGTACAGTATCAAACAATGCCCTCCAAATCCTTGGAGGAGAACTGCCTTTAGATTTATTTATCTTATACCGTGGCATGATTTATAAACATAAGAAAGGACTGCAGGTATCTATTATGGGAATTACAACCGACCCAGTTAGTAACTTAAAGACAGAACGGAAAAGATTATGGAGTGAAATGGTTAGTATTTGGCAAAGTAGATGGAATGAGTCTGTGCACGGTGAAGTCACAAAGAAGTATATTGAAAATGTTGAGTTTGCTTCTACTCAACCTTCTGTTTCGTGGTTTGCACCAAGCATGTTTACGACGTATTTATTAACAGGCCATCGATCTCTGAGGGCCAAACTATTCGACAGAGGTTTGTAGCCGGACCCTTTTTGCACCTGTGGTCAAATGGAAGACTGGATTCATGTCTTACTGTTTTGTCCGCAATATACAGACCATCGAGTATTGCTACTTAATCAGGTTCCAGGTCTAGCTGAGGACAATGTGAAAATACTAGTTGAGAACAAAACAAACTTTGAGACTTTCCAGACCTTTGCAGAATCGGTCTTTAAGAAAAGACTTCAACTAAGAACTCAAATCCAAAATCGAATATAAATCTGATAGCTGAGAAGTTAATATATATGTTTGTATTCCATTAAATATAAATAGGATGATTCGTAAGATATGTAAATTGAATTGTATTGCTAGGATTTAGAGTTAAAATTCTATTATCTTTTGTACAAATGTAAATATTTACTTCGCTAAGTTTATTGGAGTTTCCAAACTGGCTTGTATCTGCTGAGGCTTGGATTTTTTTTTTGCTGGTTTCCAGGTTTGGGCAACCTGGAGACGGGATTGCTGGCACCCACCGGTATTGCACTATCTCCGGTGGGTGCGGGATTTGTGCCCAAGGCACCAAAGGTAATAGTAGACCCAGGCAGGCTGCTTGTGCCTGGGGGCAGGCAGCGGCTGCTTAGGTGTTGGCTGCTCCCTGGTGGCAAGGTGGACGTACACAAGCGATAAAAAGCTTTGCAGAGTTTCTGCACCAACACAGACGTGCAAGGTGGAGATGGGCTAAGGCCTAGGAGCCACCCTTGATACAGGTAAAACACACACACACACACACACACACACACACACACACACACACACACACACACACACACACACACACACACACACACACGTGTTCGTATATAATACAGTATATATATATATTTTTTTTTATATGTATAACGAGAATGCTAATGTATATAAAGTGTATATATATCTTCTCTGTAAGTTTTTGTATATAATCTGTAAAGAATTGTGTGTACAAATAAATGGAAAAAAAAAAAAATGTAGAAAACATCAGAAACCGTCTCCAGAATAAGATCCAGGACTTCCCACCAGCAGATCTGCATCAACTGGTATGTACCCAAAACAACCTCGAAGCCTTCCAGACCTTTGCAGCTGAGGTATTTGCCTGGAGGAGGACATTGATCGCCAATCACCGACGTGGAAATGCCGATCATTAACAATTCCACTGCCAACTGAAAGTCACCCCTTCTACTGACTATTTTTTTTTTTAACCTCCGTTCTGCATTGTTTCCGGGTCCTGCCCTGGAACTAGGAGCAGCTTTGGCTCCCCTTTTCTTCTTTCTCACTCTGTGCAGGATAGATAACCACTCTCCCATTTTTTTTTTTTTTTTTTTTTTTTCATTCTCTCTCTGCTGGCACCAGATTTACATCTTTCTCTTCATTGTAACCAGGGTGTGGGATTAAAATTACTTATTTATTCTTTAATTATTTTTATTTTTTATTTATTTATTTATTTATTATTATTATTATTATTTTTATTTATTTTTTTATTATTTTATTATTATTTTTTTTCCCTCTAACCTGCGTTCTGCACTGGTTCCGGGTCCTGGAACTAGGAGCAGCCTTGGCTCACCGCACCCCGACTTACATCTTCCTCTTCACTGTGGGATTAAAATTATTTAATTATTCTGTAATTATTATTATTTATTTAATTTTAATTTTTATTTTTTTCATTTACTTAGCTTCATTTTTTTTTTTTTTTTTTTTTACTCGTGCTCTGTTCTGACACCTGGGATGTGGACTATCATTGGTGCCAGACAGCTCTCCCTTTTTTTTTTTTTCATCACAGGGAATTTATTTTATTTTATTTTTCTTATTTTATTTTTATTTTTTATTTTTTTATTTTTTATTTTTATTTTTTTATCATTATTATTTTTTATTTATTTATTTATTTATTTAATATATTTTCTTTTTCACCACGGGGAATTATTATAATTATTTATTTGTTTATAATTATTTTTTTATTTGCACCACGGGAAATATATTTTGTTTTTATTTAATTTTTATTTATTATTTTTTCCCCTCTCTGGAGTGGGCCCCCAGAGAAATTTGGCCCACCTTTTGGCAACATCAGGTGGTTCAGAGTCTCGTATCGAGACAGTACGTGCTCCATTGGGACTGGCCCACCTTCCCGTGGTGTGGACGAGTACCCAGAATCATCTGTCCAGGTGACTGATGCTTCTGGGTAGCCAAGAGGCCAGAACAGAACAACCGAACACACACACAATACACACAAACTGACGTCACACACATCTGGCCCATTTGTAGTGATACTGTTCTTCACAGAGATACGAGGCGGAGTTGAACTCACGTTCTAGGAGCCGCCCTTTACAAAAACACATGTCCACATGTCCACATGTAGAAAATGCTGTTCTTCGAATGTTCTCCATTTTGGTCAACTGTTCTTGACCAAAATGGAAGACACAATGAACAATTGTAGCGCTGTTCAAGCGATTTATATTACCACAGCGCCATATAGTGACAAATTTTGTAACTAAGTTTTCCCACCAATAAGTGGCTAGCGCATTCTATATTGTACCTGTTTTCCAAATTTCTATATACACTGTATATATATAAAAACGTCATTTATCGTTCTTTAATAACTCTCATAATGGCTTTCTGCGCGCTAGTTTCAATCAGCTGTATATCCATATCCATTGAGAATTGGACACATGTTTATATGAACTTTTTTTACTCAGAATAATCGATATTATAACTTTCCAAAATATTTAATATTTCCCTGAATCACCCTGTATATTGCTGTCGTTCGAAACTTATTAATTTGGCAATGGTATGAGGAAATCGAATAAATTTCTCGCTTCCTTCTAATCCGGGACTTTTTCCACACTGCGTGAAAGAAAGGCGGCATAACCACGGTGCTCCTCATGGGGAACACTGTCGATGCACAGGAAAGAATGTATTAAACATCGAATTACTGAAAATAATTTTTATATTAAGGAATAATAACGAAAGAGAAAAATAAGTTACCCTTATTAAGTAGAGAATAGCAGTGAAAGATGAGATTGTTGATCCTACATCTCCAGGATACCGCTCCGCAGCAATTTCGTAAATTCGATCATCTTCAATGAATCTTCCGAACATAGAAATCATCTGAGCATTATTGAATGGAGTCCCTTTCTTGGTGCTAGCACGTAACACTCCCTGAAAAATGCAAGCAAACATCAAATAAGATACACATAAAAAATTCTGGTGAAAAAAGTTTTACACTCTTTCATAAGAAAAATATTAAATAATGCTGAACAGAAGCCAATTAAAAGGTAAAGCAAATTTTGTTATCGATGTGTACGATCTTTCCAATGTACTTTGCAATTTATTTCCTCGCATTTAACATAAAAACATATTCACAATACAACAAAGTGGAATTTTTCCAGGTAGAAATGTCAGTCCTTATAGACTACATTTCATAAGTCAAATACTATAAACATCTATTTGATGTACACATTGACTGGGAAGTCGTTACCTATTTTTGAAATGCTGGTTCAGGAGTCATCTGATTATCAGTAATATCTCTCCAGGTGCTGAGATTTGATGCACACACGGAATACCTCGGGAATCGGTTTATACACGTAAATGCAGGTAGCCGCTTACCGGAAATCAGCAGCGAGATAAAGTGGATGTTTCTCACTGACTAGGAACACATAGAAAGCAGTTGACCATAGCAACTTCTCGGTATGGACACATAGAAAACAGCTGACCAGTGCAAAACTTTACAACATCGCATACAGAGCAGTTGCACTAGTCAACTGCTTTATATGTTTCTATACCCAGTAAGAAGCTTCCGCTTTGTTTCTGCTGGTTTCCGGTAAGCGGCTACCTGCGTTCTACGTGTAAGCACATTTACGCTGGAGAGCAAAGCAACACTTACACTGAGTGGACAGAAATCATGGGATACATACCTAGTAACGGGTAGGCTCATCTTTCGCCAGGATAAGGGCAGTCACACGGCGAGGCATTGAGTTCACGAAAGCGTTCCACAAGTATTTCCATCCCTGCTTGCTGCACCGCGTTCCACAATTGCATCGCATTCCTGGGTGGAGGATGCAAAGCTAGTTGTTGTTGTTGTTGTTATTTGGTTTTTAGGAGCATTAGCAACTAAGGCCATATTGCTCCGGGGATATGCGGTGGTCATTCCTTGACCTTTCCACATCCTCCGTATTTGGTGGACACGGGCTCGAACCCCGGTCTAATCAAGAAGCGTGTACTACGCAAAGCTAGTACAGACCCATCCATAGCATCCCAAAGCTGCTCCACAGGGTTCATGTTAGGTGAACAGGAAAGCCATCCATGGTGGTAAATTCTGCAGAATGCTCTTCGAACCACGTTCTAGTCACCATGGCTCTGTGGGGAGGCGCATTGTTCTGCTGAAAGAGTCCATTGCCCTGTGGGTGCATGACCATGAAGGGATGCAGGTGGTCTGCAAGGGTGGACATGTCACCCGGACTGTTCAGAGATGCGTCCAAACGTACCAGAGATCCCGTGTGCCAGTTGAACAGCCCCAGACCATTATTGACCGTCCACCTGCCTGTTGGGGTGAAACAATGAGACAGACGTCGACGGCCACATTCATCCACCACCTTTCTCTGGCCACAGCACTGGGCCCCTTTGTTTGGAACATAGTGTTTGATACTTTCCTAGAGTGCAATATTGATGGAGTTCAGTGCAAAGCGTATGCAGATTTGGTCATGTTAGTCCATGGAGGATCTCGTTCCCAGTTAGAAGCCAGAGCAGAAAATGTGCTGAGTGCATGAGTAGCCAAAATAGGTTAGAAATCTCTCTCGGTAAAACAGTACAAATGCTCTTAAAAGGTAGGCTGAGCATGAATCGACCTCCCACCTTGCGGTTGAAAGGGGGAGCTGTCCGATGTGTTAAGATGACTAAGTATCTGGGCCTGCTAGAGGAAAGATTATTTTACACAGAACATGTAAAATATTTGAAATCTGTACGCTAAGCTCCGGAGGGTAGTGCGAGCCGACTGGGGCATAAAAGGACACTCTTTAAATTCATTGTCTATTTGTCCCAATTGGGACTTATGCTTCCGGGGCTTGGGTACATAGAATAGAAACTGTGTGGTCCAGAAGTACTTAACGCAGGGGGGGGGGGTGCCGGCCTACTATGAGGTACTATTTAAAGGCTTAATGTATTTTACCAAAAATAATATACGGAAAGTTATTTTGGGTATAAGATCTTGTCCCAGAGATGATTATGTATATTCAAGGATTGATACACGAGAGGTAAAGTTAAGAATGAAATCTATAACAGATGGCAAGAGATGTGGCAGAATCTGAATAAAGGAATACAAACTTTACTATTTCTTCCAAGTGTGGACATAATAGATACAAGGAAGAAGCCCTAGTTACAATTTGGATTAAAGGCTACTTTTCTCTTAACAGGACATAGACTGAAATTTA
This sequence comes from Mastigoproctus giganteus, assembly GCF_048544385.1. Lineage (NCBI taxonomy): Eukaryota > Metazoa > Arthropoda > Arachnida > Uropygi > Thelyphonidae > Mastigoproctus > Mastigoproctus giganteus. The sequence goes on along the minus strand of NC_143583.1, from coordinate 95,904,289 downwards.
GGCTCTCAGAACTTGGCTTACAAGAGTCTGGGTTGTGCGCGTGTGGATGTAATGAAACATCCAAACACATTATGTTAGAATGTGTACAGTATGTTGATATAAGATCTAGGCTTGAAAGGTTGGTAGGACACTTGGATGAGCATTGTCTAAGTGTTCTGTCTATAACCAGAGTACGGTTTTCATATTTTAATGATTTTGTAAAATAAATATTTGTGAGAAGATCAAGAGGCAGGGATGGAAACTGCGTTGATTAGGACGTGCGGTTAATTCTAAGTTTGTCCTCCTCAGAGCAGGCCAAGTGGCTGAAATTTGTGTTAGAATTTATGTTCGAATTTAAATTATTTTAAATTAAAATTACCTTGATTCAGATGCCAAGAAATCGAGACCCTAGCCACACTTGTGCTGAGGCACAGGTAGTGGTAGGTCCTGGTATTTCAAATAGAATGGCCACAACGTTGTCCACGATGAGATGTTATTCCAAAATGGTGTATTCCCGATACACTCTTGATACTGTCAAATGGGGGTAGTGCAATTTCTATATCACCTTCGCGATAGTGACCCATGCGTCGGACACCCACTATCGACACCCACGACATTTATCCATACTGACATCGAATTACCTTTTACGTGAATGCAGTGGTACAGTGTACCTATATACCTGCCAAGCGGTGGGTTCGTCCATTAGCAAGAGGGATGACGGCCCAGGAACCAGGTATCCCATAAATTCTGTCCTTTCAGTGTACTTCATTCCAACGCCGCAACTATTAGATCTTCAAACCACTGTTTATCCAGTTATTTTATACGCTGTTTAAATTTGGGCATCTGCTTCGGCCTCATTTCGAAAACTGGTGTTCGCATGTGAATATCGGAACCTGAAATGGGCCACAAATAAGCATCGCCGTCCCCCTCAATTGAGAACCACTGACATGGCTGAGCAGATAAATGTATCCAGGCTTCCAAAGTTCATTGACATCAGGCGTTTAATGACTACGGTAAAAATGTTTACAGGAGTGATAAACGCCCCGAAAATCTGGGATTTCTGTCAGTGGCACAACCCTCCGCCATCCTGGAGGCCTGACTTCATGCTAATCCTCAAATACAACCGTCTGAAACTTTTTAATCGTTTCCTATCCTGCCAGGCACACTCTAAAATACATGCTCTGCTGCGTCTTGGAATTAACCTGCAGAAAATGACTACAGTTTACAAATACGTCGCATTCTCCTAGAGTGGATCGCATTCTGTTCAACTGGAATAATTCCTAAATCTTGTGGCTTAAACTGTGCCAAATTATTAAGCATCAACACCAGCCATCCACCTCTCCTATCGCGCTGTCTTTGAGCGGAAACAACAATCCATGGTTTGATTTTGAATTCAATTTCCCTGCCATTGTTTTTAATTGTTCTTCATTTGTGTTACCATGTTAATTTTTTCTCTTTATATTTCCTACTTATTATAATTTTATTTTTATATGCTTTTTAATTTTGGGTAACTTATAATTTCCTCTGTAACTTTTCCTTTTCCCAATTTTAATCACATTTATCGTTTTCTGCCTTGATGTAAAACTCCTGGCCATGTCGCCTTGATGAGTATTATTGTTCCTAGTACTTGTACTGTACTTGGCAGCAATAAAGAAATTTAATTAATTAAGAATCTAAGTAGCAGTTTTCTTTGCTACTTAGAATGACTGCTAGTTAGAGAAACTGCTACTTAGAATTATATGATTTACAGTATGAAATCACATCATTCTAAGTAGCAGTTTTCCTTTTTATTTGAGCCATTGAACCACAAACTAGAGTTTGCATTCTGCCTGGTCATTCCCGACACCCTTAGAAACTCGATTGCAAACTCTAACTTATACTTACAATAAGCTTCTGCGCCCCAACCGATAGTTTATTTCACATAAGACATATTCACAATACAACAAAGCAGAATTTTTGATGTGAAACATCTTTGGGGGACCTCAAGTAAATCTGATTGGTCACGAAAAATGCGACGCGGAAGTGACATCATTATCAGCGTCCGCAGACACGAATTATTGTAACTTGTATTGTTGCAATCATACTTTTATGATGGCAACAGTAATCAAACATTGCAACAATACATGTATTTGTAATCAAATATTTGTATTGTTGCAATCATACTTCCTGCAGCTGCCATTTGATTGTAGCCATTCAAATGGCTACAATCAAATGGATCATTAGGCTTGGTATTTATTATTGATGTGAAACATCAATAATAAATATCAAACTCGTGTGCACATCGCAAATGGACGCAGATTTCGCTATGGTTGTTTCACATAAAACCATCTAACGCGTGTGCTCTGCGCACGCGCCATTTTTTTCTTCTGTACCCCCCCATAGTATATAATTATCCTAGGCATTTTCCCATCATTCCGTCTGACATTTATTTAAGTCTAAACTTACCTTACAGTAGTAAATGTAAAGCAACGTAAAGTATCTTAAAATGCATACCTCAACGATATTGAAGAAAGAGTGATTGAAAGCATTGACGGCTCCTTTAAGGAAATAGGGGGCTTTTGGCAAATTTGTATTCTCTCTCTTTGTCCACTCTTTTCGCTGAAAAGCAACCATGAAAATAAGACAAGGGAATTATTTTTAAGCAAAATAATTATAGCAACAAAGCGTTGTGCGATATTTAATTATTATTAATTCAGAAATAAATCTAAAGTGATTAGGTTAAACAGTTAAAGGTTATAATAAAATATTTTTATTTTTAAGGTAATTTATTTTTAATTCAGAGGGAAAGTGGGCTCTAGCTTTAAATTGTAAATGGATTTAATTTTTTTTCGTGGTTGGTATTGTAATTTATTTTTAATAGAGAAGTTTAGGTGGAACAGGCCAACGTTTTAAAATGAAACTAATTCCATTTCCACTCTTATGATAGTTATATCAGTGTTCATTAGAACTGTTTGCGTTCTAGTGCCAGATAGGCAATATTTAGAGATGCATCCCTATAGTTCAGAACAGTTTCGAAACAATCGGAGAACAATCTGGACAGTAAGTAACAAACACAGATACACAGAAGAAAAAAAATATATTTCATTGTCGCTCATATCCGTTTTGGAACATTGACTTGAGCATTATGACCTAAGCACCATTAAAAACGAAACGAATCAACTGTATAATAATTCACAGGGGAGCCTAACTCCCTCCAACTGAGAGCGGCTAACTACAGAATTGAAGAGGAATTTAGAAATTCCTCCAATCATCAACGGGAATCGAACCCATCCCCCTCTCCAAACAAGTAGCAGATGGCCATATCCGTGTGTGTATGTACATACATACATACATACATACATACATACACACACACACACACACACACACACACACACACACATAGCTACTTACGTGGTGGCTTTTGCTGTCATGGTTTGGTCACTTGTCACTCGTTTGGAGAGCGTCTGCAATTGAGTCCCGTCATAGACTGGAGGAATTTTTAAAGTCCTTTTCAATTGAGAAGGTAATTATTCTGTCTTAGGGGGAAGAAGTAGAGTTTTTTCCCATTCCGAGTTTTTCCAGCTAGCACAAACTAACTTTGTTGCACACAACAAACAGTTTAAAATGATACTCAAAATTGAATCTAACATACGTAACGCTTTTGTAATGAGACAACATCTGGTGATGGTGAACCTAGATATTCAGAAAGCATTTGATACCACTTGGCGTCATGGTATTATTAAAGATATACATCAGTTGGGGCTGAGAGGCTACCTTCCACAATTCATTCAGAACTTTTTAAGGTTACGCACCTTTCAAGTCCGATACCAAAACATGCTATCAGCAACTCACATTCAAGAAGAGGGTGTTCCTCAGGGTTCTACCCTACTGAGTGCTACCCTATTTGCTATTCGGGTCAACCACATATTGGAAGAACTTCCAAAATCCATACAAATATACATGTATGCAGATGACCTCACCATATCCTGCCAGTCACAAAGTATGAATACTGTTGAAAGACAGTTACAAATTGCTCTTGCCAGAATAGAATCGTGGACCTTACGTAATGGATACCGCCTAGCTGAGCAGAAATCCACCACTACTCATTTTTGCAAATTACGGTCACTGCATCCCGATCCTGAGCTAAAGATCAATAACATTTCAATTCCTCTTGTTCACACTGTCCGTGTTCTTGGTCTCGTACTGGATAAGAAACTGAACTTTAAAGCACATGCAGCTTATCTTAGAACTATCTGCTTGAAAAAGTTGAATATTCTCCGGTGTGTGTCATCTATGTCATGGGGTGCTGATCGACATACCTTGATCCATCTTTATCGAGCCCTCATCAGATCCCGCTTAGACTATGGCTCTCCAGTGTATGACTCTGCGAGAAGAACTACTTTAGAGCAATTAAACACGATCCAGCACAGTGCGCTGAGAGTTTCTCTAGGAGCTTTCAGAACCTCCCCTGTTCAGAGCCTTTATATCGAAGCTCATGAGCCACCTTTACATCTTCGGAGGAAAACATTACTTTTGATGTTTGCCGCAAAAATTCGCAGTTTGCCCTCCCACCCTAGTTGGAAATATCTGTATAATACCGAATGGGAGTCATTTTACAAGAGTAAGCCAAATGAAAACCGACCTGCTGCACTTAGACTTAGAGAACTCACTCAAGCATGGAATATAGACATCAGCAATATATTTCAGGACATGACACCTCCTGATCCGCCTTGGACAAATATTTCTGTTAATTACGACGATTATTTTCAACAGTGGGGTAAGAACACCTTGTCGCCCTCCAATATTGCACAATTACATGAAACTCACTCTTCTAACTCAGAGGCCTGCAAAATATATACAGATGGATCAAAAACTGAGACCCAAGTAGGTGCTGCAGCAGTCTTCCCTTCAGTCACCATTTCTGTTTCATTACCAATAGAATGCAGTGTCTTTACTGCTGAACTTTATGCTATTAATTTAGCTCTCGATCGGATAACTGAATTTTTAATTACGACCACTTTAATATACACCGACTCACTCAGTGCTGTCACTGCTATAATAAGTGGTAACAACTCTTCTCACCCTGTAATAAAACAGATTCGTTCTAAGCTACTTGCCTGTAAGGAATTGAACCAAACTGTGACATTCTGCTGGATCCCAGGACATTCTGGAATAGCTGGCAATGAAAGAGCGGATCATGCAGCCAAACAACCAGAAACCACCATTTTGCAGAATTTTCAAGTTCCATATACAGATTACAAACACATTATCCGTAAAGCATGTTATAACAGTTGGTCATTAATCTGGAAAGGTTATCCAGGAAATAAACTCTACCTATTTGGTAGAGTTTATTTCCTGGATAAACCAAAGCTATGGCAATCCAGCTTCAGCAAAAACAGTCGAGATGAAATAATTTTAGGAAGGCTAAGGATTGGGCATACGCACCTCACTCACCTATATCTATTAACTAATGACAGCGCTCCACAATGTACATTCTGTCAAGTACAACTGACAATTCGCCATTTATTAGTGGATTGTCCCCACTTTCAAAATATCCGCTTAAACACCTTTAAATCAATAGCTAATACACAGTCATCAATAAATTTATTACAGATTCTGGGTGATGATTCTAATAAAAAAGAACTATTTATTTTCCTAAATCGTATAGGAATATATCATAAAATATAGTTATATCCACTATTAGAAAGACACAATATGGCCCTAGCAGCCTATGTGTCGTTAAACACAAAAACAACAACAACATGAATTAGTGTTATATTGGTTTACAAATATTGGCTTGTAGGAGCTCTAAGTAACAGCAAAATATTGTAAATGTTATCATAAGAAGATTATAAAACTCTCACCGAAAATCCGACTGAAAATATATACCAGGTAATGCTCGTTCCTAAGGGACTCATGGCACCAGGCATTACCTCCCTGAAAAATCAAGCATATTTGTTTAAATACTCGAATCAAATACTGTAATACTAAATACTAACATAATTAGAGTAATTTCTATCGATTTTTCCTTTTTTAAATCAAATTTTGCACAGGTCTGAAATTCATGAAACGACATCAAAAATTCGAATATTTTCAGATGTCCGATTAAAAAAATCGTGCTTATGCTCAGCGTTATGAAATTATCAGGGAATAATTGATCTGATTGAAAACCTTCTCTAATTTCCATTCATATGTGTCCGGGAGATTTTTAATCTAGCAGAAATCTTTCTATTCCACAAGAAACTCTGTTCGCATCCCATCAATGACACGAGGAATCTTTATGGGTGTTTTTCACAACGTGGCTGAGTTATTCGGTCTCAGGCGAGGGGGGAGTAACATCGTTTTCTTTTTTGTTTTCTTTCCGGAAACTAGGGTTTTTCGTTCAGCAATCAGCAAATCGACCACAGAACACGCAATTTACAGACATATCATGGCACAATATGGTCCAAGTTGCTGATATGCATAAAGCCCTACAACAAAAACAAGAAACTCTGCTAGAAAAATCTGGTTCAATAATCGCAGACCTATGGAAAAACTGTCAGAATTCTATTCCTAGTGAAAAAAAAAATTGACGTGCCTCACCAATTCAAACTTAAGAGTAGTATAAAACAGCGGTATAAATCATTGCTCTCCAAGTTTTATGAAATTTCACGCTTCCCTACTGAAATACGATGGTTATTCATTTCAACGCTTTTGACATCTGACGATTGTGTGGGTAGAATAGGGTAAGGTGTGGCAGGGAAAAAGCACGCTCATTGCTTAAACTTAAACTAAGGTTTTGGCATTTCATAAAAATAAGCTTGTTTCTTTTCGTTTTCTTTTTTGAAGAAACCCAAACACGAAAAGTAGCAAAACCTATAGCACCGTTCATGGATTGAAGGCCGAGAAGACAGATCGAGTGGTCAGGAACGAGAGCGCAGTAGCACACTCTCTTTGAGCGGACCGTGGTTCGTGTCTGATAAATACGATTAACGATTATTTTAACGATTTATTGTAAAAATTTGAACTTTTGTATATTGTAATTTTCGGGAAATGCATGAGAAGGAAGGTTGTTGCTAACTTCAATAAATTTCTTGAAATTTAAATTTTTTCCGTTCGCATATAATTTGCAAATCAGCTCGCGAAATACATAGCGACACATACGTGACAGACATCAACAACAACAAGCTCCGAAGGTGAATACAAACACATCATTATTTGCAATCAAAAACCAGCTATAGAGTGGTCATGAAAATTATAAGAAGGAAGAGAATATAAAAAAGGACACGCGATTTGTCGTGTTCAGACAGTCCTGCTGCGCGAAATCCATTCACAATGTTTGGAAATTAAACTACGCAATGATAGACGAAGAATGGTTAGAAAATTTTCACAGCTGCTGAAAGTCAGCGTACGAAATGTCCACTCTAACTGGAATGTCCACTCGAGCTTGGTTACAGTAAAGCACCTCTTATTCTGTTGCGAAGAAATAGTGGCGTAACTAGGGTTGATGGCGCCACTCAAAACTGTTCTTTTGGAATTTTTGCATTTTTTAACCATAAAAAGGCTTCCCCCAAGTTTGGCGCCCAGGGCACGTGCTTCACCTACCTCACCCTAGTTATGCCACTGCGAACAAAGCTATGTATGTTTGAATACGATTGTGGAAAAAGATGAGTTTAGTGCCATCATTTTGAACCGAAGTCTAAACTCTCCAGTATTTTAAAGCTGTTTTGTAGTAGAAGCATTCTATTCAAAAGCAAAGAAATTTTGATCTCAGATTTCTGCAGGAAAAAAGTAATGGTAACCGTTTTTTCGCCAACGTGCTTTTTTTGCGTTGTTTTAAAAGAACCTGATGCTAACATTAATTTGGATCAATGCTGAGACTTTTAACTGCATAGGCCATAGAATCAAACTCAAGCGACGAGAAAACTGACAGTTCTTCAAACGATGTGTTCAGATGAACTCAAGCACTCCGCATACAGTCCAGAGCGCCCATCACACGACCTTCATTTGTTTGGACTGTTGAAAAAAACTTAAAACTTCATTCTTTTGAAGTGAAAACAACCGTCAGAGAAGGGTTCTGTAAATAATCGGCAGATGTTTTTGAAGATGGGCGCATGTCTAAATGCTAAAGATGCTTTTTTAATTAAAAAAAATATACAAAGATTTTTAAAGCTTTTTTATTTTAAACTTATTTCAATAACAACATTTGCACTGGAGAATCGAACAGCCTAAAATGCGAGAACCTCCTGTCGAATATAATGGCAAAATTCTGTTACTTAGAGATGTGTAAAAATGAAAGCACAAAATCTTTTTTGATTAATTACGGTCCTCGGATTTCAATCCTATCAAAAACCCATTTGAAATGACGCATCAGAGAGAAATAAGAGCTGCTGACGAATATGGAAAACTTAATGAGGTTTCCATATTCGGGATAAAACGCTTACGTTTCCGGAGACAAAATCCCTATAACCCTCTTACGAGACCACCCATCTTGGTCACAGTGTAAAACTGCCCATAGAAGCTCCTCTCACAACATTGTTCCAGCCGGAAGTATTTTTTGATTTTGGCCAGCAGTGGAATCGAGCTGAGGCGAAACTAAATTCTTCATCCCAACCCGTCACATTGCAAAACGCTCCCCACGTGATCTTTAACAACCATACCAAGCTAAAATAAATAAATAAATAAATTTTCTGTTTATACTCCTGGACGACCAAACGGTCAGAGGAGTTTACAAGATACACAAAATAGCACCGTATTCAGCAGTCACCGGCTTGAACCCCGGTCACTCAAGGCACGTGTACTTATGCACCCGCGCGCCTGACCACTAGGCTACGGCGGCCTAGTCGTTAGATCACCTGACTTCTCGGCCCTCTGCGGTGACGGACTTGGCAGTAGGGTATAATAGTCAAACCTACCACGCTACCCACGTGGACATTCTTATTGGACTGACATAACTTCTAGAATCAACACTAAGAAGGACTGCTGTTCTAATTACTGCCAAAGGAGGACCAAGTCACTGTTAACTGAATTTTCTAATATTTTGACAGGCTAGTATATGATGAAAAAAAAGTTCAGACACTCAGCTAAACGTTGTAAAGCCTACAATCAAAAGAGCGAAGTTCTACCACAATTACTTATAGTTGATTCCAAGTTCTTCTCACTCATGAGCGTTACTAAAATCACTCTTGGGAAAGAATTAAAACTATAATTTAAAACCCAATATTTCATTCGTAAGAGGTATGCCAATTGATTACATGTAGTAATCAAGCTTTCCACGTTATGAAATACGCGGACAGTGAGATCTCAAAGATACAGCCCAAATATTTCCGATAACAATAAGAGTGGAACGATCTCTTAAGACAAACGTCTATCAAGTGTTAATTCACAGATGTTAAACTTAAATCTTATTCCCCTTGTGCGTTCACATTTATCATAATGAAGTCGCCGACCGGGCTAGCCGGGTAAGTAAAGTGCCTGCCTGGCAACCCAAAGGTCGCGGGTTCGATTCCTGCCTCGGGCTGGATATCACGATGGTGCCGAACCAACCGGTTGGTTGGATATCCCGGCTACGATACACGAAGGAAGCAAGAAAAAACTGGTTCCTTCGTGTATTGATCACATCATACGAAATAAAATAAAAAATAATGAAGTCCATTCACACTAACTATTATCGGAAATATTGGCACTGGATATCTTCGAGGTCTCACTGTTCGAGTAATTGACAACGTGGAAAGCTTGGTTACACATAATCATTTGGCATACCTCTTACTGATGAATAGTGGGATTTTAATGAATAATGGGATTTTAGTTCTTGACGTAGCCCAGTGGTCTTCTTTCTTTCCCACGAATGGTTTCAGTAAAATTCGTTATTCAAAAGAAAACCTTGGAACCAACTACAGGTAATTTTTATACCGATTTCTCAAACTATCTTAATCTTCTTTCGACATGATGGGTAGTGTTATTATTATAATAGTAAATATAATGAAAACAAAACAGACTTGTGTTGCGTCTTTAGAAAGCAACTTACTGCTATGATAAAACGAATATTAAACTGCGATGCAAAGAAAGAAATAAGTTAACGTGTAAAATCTTCGTACTTACCCGACATTCGCTTTTGACAGATATTCGTTTTCACATCTCAAATAGCTATCAAATTCGTGTTTTATTTCAAAATCCGTTGGTATGTCGATTGATGTAACTGGACGAGCCTACAATGAAACAAATGTTCTCTGTATTAGATGAATTTAATTATTGTTGTAAGAAATATTTTCACTCAGAGAACGTAGAGTATATTATATGAATAATTTTTACTCCTTACTGATATTTAAACAATAGCATCTTAAGATTATTATTAAATATAATACCACTCTTATACCGCGTGAAATTAATAATATAGTTTATTAACCTATTCACCTAAACTACTATACATTAAGGTAACGTTTCAGATATCTTACCGATTCCCATCATCAGACCGTGCTGCTGACAGACTCCTCTTGCCGATGCTCCCAGAAACCCGATGTGCATAACTATAATAGCATCTTAGCTATTCTGTGTGAATACATCATAATAGATGTACCTGAAGAACACTACTATTTCTGTGTTCATACTTTCTTCTTGCAATAATAAATAAAAAATATTTTCTTTGTGAAAAAATAATAAAAAAAAATCGATAAGAATGAAAAATTAAACTGAAATAGCTCTTATCAGTTAGCAGATACTGTTTGCATAATGTGTTTAAGATATGGCGTCATTTTGTTGCAACCTGAAACCATCCCTTTAATTACAAACACGCTTTTTTTCTTTTTCTTTTTTTAGAGAACAATCGGGAAGTCGAGCGATGATAGTTGTCACAAAAGGAATCACAATTCAAAGAAAAAGAAAATCAGGAACTCCTAAAGCAATATAAAACTTAAAACCCTACCACTCCATATCAAAAAATGGAATCCACCGATTAAGAAAATGGTAAGAAAAGAAATTCTACGCTCAAAAGTCTCACTTTTAAAATTTTAGTTGTGAAGAAGAGAAAGCTAATTACACTGTAATTAGTTTTCTCTTCAAGCGTGTTAATCTTTTCAAGCGTGTTAATCTTTTTCCTTCTGAAGAAATTCATGATGAATACTGCGTCATTTACAGAACATCATGAAGAACAAAAAATTTCATGTTAATTCAGCCAGCAACATCAAAAACTTCATACCATCTCCAGTATCTCGGACTCATAAAATTAAACTCCTGTTTTTTTATATACAGAGCTTTAATTCCACTCATCCTTCTCTCTTTCCTTGATAATAAAATATATACTTCCTGTGTTATATCCCTCTGACTAATTAATCTTCTCTTCCTTGGTTTTTTCCCGTTTTATTTAATTCAGTTCGTTTTATTCTCAGTACTAGAGAAGCACGTGATACTCCTGAAACAAATACAATGTAAGTTATATTTTCAGTTTTAACTACGTTATTTTATCATTTCATCTCAGGCAAGTCAGCGGTTATTGTAATGTAAAGCATAGCTATTTTGTTTACAGAACTCAATATTTTTGTTTTTAAAATTAAGTGCTTTCATGTCAATTTTTCAAAGTTGTTCATAATAATTAGTTGCAGAACTTTAAAGTAAGATAAAATTAATACTTGAATTATAAATTAATTTTTATTTAATATGTTAATAAACACATTCTTTATCTTAATTTTTTATTTCTTACTTGTAATAGGTAAACTTTTTTTCCGATTAGTCCCCATTCCATATCTCTGGGTGCACAGAACTGATTTGCTACCTAAAAGAAAAATATAATATAAATAAATTGGACCTCAGTTTACTTACCAGTTTATTTACTGTATTTATTTTTTATTTATTTCTCCAAAATTAGCTAGTTGAGGTTTCGCCTATAGTGCTCTTTGAACTCTATAGGCGAAACTCCTAGTTTTGGAGTCTGGTTTTCATTTTTAATCAATATTTTGGTAAAATAGCATTGATTTTTTTTTTAGCTTTTATTGCAGCGTTCATGAAGCAATAGTTTATATTAAGCTAAAAATGAAAAAAAAAAATTCGTTGCAATAATATTTTAAAATGAAAAATTTTAAAAAGATTTTTTTAAATTAAACTAAACTGAATATCGTGAATATTAATGTAATAAATTATCTGTAATTTGTTCCAAGGTCTTCTTTTGACTAGCAATTTTACTGAAATAATTCATTCGTGGGAAAAGAACTAAAAATGTAATTAAAATTCCATTTTTCATTTGTAAAAGATAAATCAAGTGCAGAGGCGAAACTATAAATTGTAAGTCCTACATCAAAAGGACCAAATGGCTACCAAATGATCTTAAACTACAATACCAAACCAGTCGCCCGGTCCACTGCCTTCTTGGTACTTCTGCGGTGCTGGCCCTGGCGATATGGTAATTTTGTCACTGGTCAAGTAATTATGCGTAATCATGCTTTACACGTTATCAAATACACAGATAGCGAGATCTCAGAGGTACCCAGCGCCAATATTTCCGATAACAAAAAAATTGTGAAACGACCTTATTATGGTAGACATCTAACAAATGTGAATGCGCAGTTTTTCAAACAAATCTCCCAGAAGTGGGACTATCACTTTTCGAGTCTTTATGAAGGGGAAGCATGTAAGTTAGAATATTTCCATATATCGGACATTATGAACGGGCGACATACGGTAGGTTAATTGAGCTTTCATCGGTTTTAATATGCAAGGTATCGGAAATGTTTAAATGTATAATTTATAAATTTATACATGTGATCAACAATTGTAATATTATCGAATTTAAATTCGGGATAAAAGAATACTGACTACTGGATCAGTTCTGAATCACCCAAGCTGCCAACATCAACGGATTTTATGTGATAAGTTCTATCCATTAAAGTACATCGGACGGAGCCTTGATAAGAATAAACACATCCCAAATAATCAGTACGATATATGATGTTATGTCTGAACAGAACAGCATCTTCATTCGATATAGTAGCAGGAATATGACACATTTTATCCAATTTAACTAAAAGTCGATACATTACGGGTATTTCAGTATTCCGAAATAAAGGCTATAACTTGCTGAAACAGAACTTAAACAAATTATCTCTATATTAGTTATAAACAACATCATTCCAAAAAGCGTTGAAAGCCGGTAATTATATCTACTATATTTGTAATCGTAACTATGCTGGTAATCATAACCACTAAAGGCAATTTACTATGCATGCAAAGTATACACAACAAATATTCTTGTTGACACCGAACAGACAGAAAACGTAAGGAATTTTTTTAAAATTTTAAATTAATTTTTATTTTTTAAAATTTAATTTAAACATTTTTAAATTCAAACAAAAAATTTCCTTAATTTTTCCTGTTATTTGTATTATCTATATGGGAGGATTTTCCTTTACTATTTTAAAAAATTCCTCTACATTTTCTGTCTGGTCTGTGTCAAAATATTTGTTGTATTTTACTTCATACTTCTAAAGAAGGGTCATTATAATTTACGCATACACGATCATTACAAATTCAACTCACCCAAACTCCAACTTCACCCAACAATAACACTTGCTCTTCATTTACGCAACACTTGCTAGACTCATCTTGGGAAATTTCTTCTTCTTTGGTACCACCCGAGACTGAAATAAAAAAATAATTTTCATGAGCAGTAGAAGTAGAAGATAAAAAAGTGAATCGAAACGTAACATAAATAAAATTAGAAGATCCTTGATTGATCATCAATTTCTGGTAGTTGGATATAATTGTTCTATTGGTTATAATAAATGTATTCTCTAACTTTGCTTGGTACAAGTATATATTTAAGAATTATCTGTGCTTTCGAAAGGATTCTTTCGAACAATTCAGGAACTGCTCTTGTTTTCAGCGAGATGGGTTCTAATGCGCTACTGATATCTCTCTCTCTGCGTGTGTGTGTGTGTGTGTGTGTGTGTGTGTGTGTGTGTGTGTGTGTGTGTGTGTGTGTGTGTGTGTGTGTGTGTGTGTGTGTGTGTGTGTGTGTGAGAGAGAGAGAGAGAGAGAGAGAGAGAGAGAGAGAGAGAGAGAGAGAGAGAGAATTGTGTACGAATAAATGAGTCAGTCCTTGAGCAAAATAAAAACAAAATACAGAATAATAAGATCTTACCATCTTGAACAATCTTCTTATTTTTACTGCCTACAGAGATCGAGGAAATATTCAGTTTGCCACTCTTGAGATCCCTTTCCAGTGTCACAGTATCTGGTTCTGCCGAAGCTGATACGACAGACTAAATGAAATAAATAAACAGAAATATTCCACATTTCATGCATAAAATGTTGTTTAGGTAACTAATAGACTCCTTAGCTAATTATTGAAATTTTAGAATTATGATTAATCAAGATTCAAATTTGAGTTTTGAAACTTATCATCAGCACGTTGCTTTCTTTTCTGGGGATATTTGCGAATATAGCACTTTTTTTTTTCCTTTTCGCATAGATCTCTTTCTCCAACGTTACGCTTCTCTATCTGCTCACCAAACACTCTCTCTATCTTCTTCATGGTTTTCCTCTTTACCACTCCTCACAGTTGTCGTTCACCATATTCTCTTTGGTCACTTCTCTTCAGGTATCGTTCTAATATATCCATCCAAAATCAAACTTTTATCCCTAGTTCTTATATTCATCATTCATCCCCCACGGGATGGAACGTAATGGTACGACGAAGTAGTATACGCCATTACCAATCACCTCCTCTATTCGCCTAATAGACAGAGGAGGTGATTGTTGTTAATGTAAGTGGGAAGTTAGTTATAGAAAAAAGCATAGAGATTTTAGGAATACTGTATAAGATTTGTTCGGTTAGTTCATGAAAAATTTTAAAGAGAGTTATCAACTTCAGAGATTGAGCCATTTAATTTTTTTAAAAATTTCATTATATTTTATTATGTTTGTTTCATTGAACGAATTCTCCAACTTTTTGGTTTTGGAAGAAGTGTTAATATTTGTCAAATGACATGAATGTTTGCATGGAAGCTCTAGGCTTTTGCTGTACCAGAAAAAACAATATAAAAAAATAATAAATTAATAAAAAAAATAATAACCCTTCTTACGTGTTCTACTCCTCACGTAGGTACTTATTCAGCTGACTTTCGATTTTCCCAAACTGTCGGTTTCATTTCCGAGGCAGTTTCATGGCGTGGGCTGCTTTTCGTAATTCGGACTCTAGCTGTTATAGCGCCAAAAACAGCAATGTCGTGGTTCCCTCACTCTGGCACTTCTATTGAAATATGCCCCACCTTCCATTTTCCAGCACCACAATTCTTCATCCCATGCAGCGCTCAGTGTAAAAAAAATCTGGTTTGAGGAAAACGAAATTGAAAAACCCGCCTAGCGGACCCGTAGTTCCCACCTGAATCCGATCGAACACCTTTTGGATGAGGTGGAACGACAAATCAAGGCATGCCTTCATGCTCCTCCTCTTCTTATTGCTAAACTGGTATACTGAAGAATTAATGGACACAGATTCTTGCTGCTTGCTGTAAGAAATTGGACGAAAGTGTTCTACGATGGACCAATGTGTTCATTGAGGTCAAAGCTGAACCTACACCTTATTAATTTGTTCATTAAAACTCATTTTAGATGTTACTTTTCTTACAAAATGAGATAAATTACCAATTAGCATTAAGTAAAATTTGGATTAGAAACTTTCAGTTACCTCTCCAAGTCCGTAGTTTGCAGTTATACTAATTACAGATGGATTGCTTGTAACTGGATCGCATGTGAACATCACTCCGGCTACTTCACAAGGAACCATCTCCTGAATTACTACAGCCATTGGTGTATTCAGCAACTGACCATAGCCTCTGAAAATATATCTCAATATCTCAATATCTGAGCAGATATTAAAGATTTCATTTCAAAGCAAATGCTAAACGTCAATAAACCTATAGCCTGTATCATTATAAGCAAACAGAAGTAATAAGCTTCAACTTTAATTTTTAAGTATGTAACACTATGTTAACTCTTAACGAAATGTTAACTAGATTTTTTTCGATAATGTGGAATATTTTGTATGATGATAAAGTTGGATGCAATAATGCCACGTTGAATGGAAACAACAGAGCCATCCACGTTTCCAAAGTTAAATTCATGCCAATTTTACAAATTTTCAAAATTGCAAATGCGTGGTATTTTAAAAACCAGTTATATGAGCGTCAGATGGCAGATAAATTAATTTTTGTTATTTTTAGGGATCATGTGTCGATACAACTCATGTGGCATCAGAGCGAACTAGAAATAACTGCAATTTACAAAAGCTACCGAGTTAGTTCGTTAAAAGAGAAAGCTAGCCGATGCGGAAAAAAGCCGATATCCAGAGAAGAACATTGTATTACCATTTACTGTAGGAAACTTATTCTAAAAATAAAAGAAGTAAATAAAACTTTTGTTTATACTCCGAGTTGCTGCACAGGATCAGAGAATATAGGAGCACCACCATATTTAACAGTCGAGTGGACCAGAACTACGGTCAATTCAAATGGATGTACTACTGCACCCTCGCGTTTGACCACTTGGCTACGGCTGCCATCCAGGAAGAACCAGAATTCTCGGTGATGAGCAAGAATCACGGCTTGTTTAAAGAATCAGGCAAATGCAGGAATCTGGATATTACCTTACTAGATTCACACCTCGTGGAAAAGGCTCGGGTTCGAATCTAGCCATTTGGTGTGAGGAACTTGTATGGGCATTTTTTTCAGTCCGTGGCTAGTTTAGTCGGTTTCAGGCGAGGATAGTAAGCAAAGTATTCCAACTCCCCCCTCCCCCCCGAAACTCTGATTTTTTTATTCGTTCAGCAAAACAGGCAAACCGACCACAGAGAAAACATGCAATTTACAGACGTTATACAGACCACAGACGCATGGAGGAGATAATTCTCGGTTGTCCTAATATGATATATATATTTTTTATTACATCAGCACAAAATTCCTGTGTAAAATTGTATTTTAGTATTGAAATACAATTTTACGTAAGAATTGACACGGTCAGCAATGTCAATTATCAGCTTGTGGCGGTAAATAAAGCTGGACATAGATGAAAGGACCGGTTCCACGAATTACGTTGTGCACAATTTCTAGTGAAAACAGGATTGCACAATGTGTGTGACATTTATATCGATTAAAATAGCGAATAAGGGTTCAAAAAGATATAATCTTGCACTCTTTACAATTTACTGAAAATTAATGGCTTTCTGCTTATTTATGTCCTTTTTTTTATCACATCATCTTGCTTTTCGAAAAGTGGCGTTATTGTATCTCATACGAATAAATTAATACCATTTAACACACCATTGCTAATCAACAGAATAACAACAGAATAAAATGAAAGTATTGGATCCCTTTACCCTCTCTGAATTTACAATTAGAGAACAGAATGCATTTTCCAGTTTGTCATTCGCTCACCTTTTATATTCTACAGCAACAAAAGAAAATTGCGAGGCCCAGCATTTTTTCACAGCTTGCAGAATCTAATTAAATAGAAACAAAAAGTGTTTCAAAACAAAGTTGCATCGTTAAATATTTTCTTGGTTAAATGGTATATAATAAAAGCATATAATACAGTTATACAAATATGCAGAACATGACGGAATATTAGAGAACAATTCCTTGTTCGCTAATATAACCTGGAAATTTTACATGAACATGTGCATTTTTAAATAGAAATTTCAACAAGGACAAAAAAAAAGTTAAAGAACAGAACTCTGGGGGTGGGATATCCAACAGGAAGGAACCAGAAAAAATTAAACAACTACTAATGATTAAGTGTTAGAGACTCATTGGATCAACATCTAGTTTCACCAACGACCATGACATGGCTTTCGAGTCCATGTTTAGATTTTCATTTTTCCGGAAATTTTAAAACTGTTGTGAAAATAAGAGACGTTGAACACTTGATGTAGCGAGTAATAAAAGTGTGCCAGATAATCGAATCTCATAATGTGTAAAGAATCTAGAAGGAAAGGAAAGAAAAAGGAATCTATAACTGACTCTATACTAAAAGGAAAGGAATCTATAACTGACTTTCGGAATAGCCAGTATATTTTGTAATAAATGAATGAATTGCACAAAATTTTCAATAAAAGATTTTTCTTACATATCTAGACCTTTAAAAACACTTGATCATGCTGCTATACTTTAACCGTCTCAAATATGGAATAAAAGTCTTCCCTTACCTCCTTAATTCCTTGTATTCCAAGAAATGTATCCATTTGGCCCGCGCATGACATCTGTTCTGTGTCTTCTCCTACAAACAAAATTAAGATAAAAAGTCACACTTATTTAGTCACATAATTCTGTTCACTGAAAGTTCATTAAAAATTTACAAACTACACTTATGGAATGAGAGTTTAAAGAATTTTAACCAAGAAATTAGAATTGCGTTTGTACCTTAAAAAAAATCCATCTCAGATGACATTCAGTAATAGTATTTTTGAGTGAAATCAGAAGAAATTTCCTTTTCTGTAGTATGCCGCTTATAATGGAGGTTTTAGATACTGGTAGCCAGAGGTGATGTATTTCCCAACTCGAAATTTTCAATGTACTGCATTATTTCCTATCAGGCTTGCTAGTTTAACGGCAACTGAATACACTGGTGTTCAAAGAAAGTGCATCACCCTATAAAATTGTAATTGTAGTCCGAATAATGTAAGTATATGGCAATATTTCTTACAGATTGCATCAGATAAGATTGACACGCGTAGGTGATGACGTAATATTGCATCAGCTGTTACTTTCACCTATATAAGCACGCTCTGCAAGAGTTGCAGTCATTCCTTGCTTGTGTCAGGATTGCGAGTTACGTGCAGTTGACGCCACGAAGAAAGAGTGCTATTGTTGCTTTACATTAGGAAGGATGTTCTTCTCGTCTATTGCATATAGAGTGTCTTGTAATCAATCGACAGTGAGTAGATTTCTTTCCAAACTCAAAAATACTGGTTCTGCTGATTGGAAACAAGGAGCCGGACGCAAACGAGTCTCTACGCCAAAACAGGACCGCGTTTATGCCTTAAAAACCGTAAAGCTTCTTCGTCTGAGCTGGAAACAGAATGGGAAGAACACACAGGAGTGGTAGCAAGTGCAGTAACAGTCAGAAGACGCTTCTTCAAAAATGGACTTGTAGCCCGTCGTCCTAAGAAGAAGCCTCTCCTCACACAAAAAATGAAAAAGGTCCAATTAATTTGGTATAAGGAGCATGTCGAACTGACTTCCACTATCCCCCGAGCAATGGAAGTCAGTTATTTTCTCGGATGAGAAGAAATTCAACCTGCATGGCTCTGATGGGAAACAAACGAATCGCCGTAGAGTGGTGAAGAATGTATGGTGTATCGTGGATCCAGACTGTATGATGTCTACAGTGAAATT
This sequence comes from Mastigoproctus giganteus, assembly GCF_048544385.1. NCBI lineage: Eukaryota > Metazoa > Arthropoda > Arachnida > Uropygi > Thelyphonidae > Mastigoproctus > Mastigoproctus giganteus. Next base: position 95,884,970 of record NC_143583.1, on the reverse strand, counting down.
CCCTACCAGCCAAATGATATGAGGGTGCATTTTGTATCGCGGAGTAGGTCACCTGCAGTTTATAAAAGGTTACGTAAATGCCAATGGATACCTGGCTATATTGGAAAGTAAATTGCTGCCAACCATTGGAGACCATTTCGACCTGCCAATTAACTGCATCTTTCAGGACAACTCTGCTCCTTGTCATCGGGCGAAAAGTGTAAGTAGGCACTTCTGTAGTTATTTTAGCTTCATTTCTGCATTAGAGGTTCGACAATAATGTGTTTACATTTGTTACAGGTGAAAAAATGGTTGGAAGAACGGTCCATTATAACTGTTAGCTGGCCAGAAAACAGCCGACCGGACCTGAATCCTATAGAGAACAGTTGGCATCGTGTGGAATCTGCAGTTGCCAGAAAGAAACCAAAGCCCCTTCGTGAACTTCAGGAAGCCATAATTCGTGTTTGGAACCACGAACTGTTAGTTGATCAGAAATTTATCTTGTCAGTGCCTCGACGGTGTACTGCTGTCGTCAGGGCCAGAGGAGGTTCAACTAAATATTAGTTTGCACCTGGTGAACTTTTCATTTTGTTTTCCATTTAAAATGATAAACTGAAGCAGACTGAGGGCTTCTGATAACATTTCAGCCATAATTATCGTGTTTACCAAAACTGTTGTATAAAGGTTGCAAATGCTTGTTTTGGAATATTTTGAGAGCACCTGTCAAATATTACTTAGCTTTACCTTAACTATTAATAAATATCTTTTATTTGTATTTCTATTTGTGATGCTAGTCATTAATGTAACATACCATCGCGAAAAAGGGTTATAAATGTGAAACTGTTAGGTGATGCACTTTCTTTGAACACTAGTGTAGTTTAGCCAAATGTTTAGAAGTGAGTGTTTCGTCCTGTGCGAAAAGAATCCAGCATGTCTGCCACAATGTATATTTATTCGTGTCCGGTCCGGTCCGGAAATTCTTGAAACTACCTGCTACGTTGGATTACATAAAGCAATTAAAAATGAATTCTCAGTTTCTTTATGCATGTCAACCTGATAAAATTTGTTCAGTATACGAAAATAAATCATTTGTTTATTATATTTCGAATTATGGAAAGGATTTACAAGCATTGTATTTTTATGATTGTTTTATGATTTTATGTACAGTTCTTTTATCAGAATATTATGAAGATGATAAATCATGACCACCATGATTTATGACGATTTTATTATTTTAAATTTGCTTCTTTTTTTATAATATTTCGTTGTGTTCCAAGTATGTATTCTGTTTTCAATTAGTTTGTCTTATGTATTGTAATTGTAATTTTCCTGTTTCGCGTGAAACCACAAAATAAAAAAAAAAAAAAAATGAAGTAGAAAAATAGAAGGTACAGAAATAAATACAGTGCTAGATCTACGAAAAATTACAGAAGTATCTTTTCAACTAAGTTTCATTAAAGACGTTTAATACTAGACATACCTGTGGCAGAAGACCTTACAGCAAACTTTATTGTGTTAATCTCATTTCCATATAAGCTAATCAGGTGCCTTTCGATCTCTTTGTAGACAGCATCTGGAATTGGTTGCTTTGCGACCTGATTCACCACTCTAAAATGAGATATAAAAGAATCCCTTCACTATTATTAAAACGAAGAATGTATTGTGATAAACGTATTCATGCCAGATGTGGGTAAGGGAAGGGGGGCATACATTTTGATTGAGAAATTTATCTTTTCATACGAGTAATTTTCTGCAACAGTTGCTGTAAGGACTGTTGTAAGGACAGTCCATACAACAACTGTCCTTACAGTACATACAAGGTGTTTACAAGTATAAAGGCCATGTTCACTATTTAAAAAGTAATTACTATGTATTCTGTTTTTGCTAGTATTAAAGATAAAAAATGAAGCCCAATTAAAAAATACAGTTTTCGCACATACTAGAGTCTTAAAAAGATGTGCACACATTTCCATCGAAAATGTTTAATCACGTATTTGTATGTGAACCTAAGATTTTCTGCTTTTGATTAGTTGGTTTTGCTGATAAAAGATGGCATTAGTTTTCAAAACAAAAGCGAAATTATAGCCATAACGCAAAGCTTCAACAACATGGCTGCTGGATGTTTGACGCTAGAACAACGCAAAGTAACTTTAAAGTAGCATATTCTGGAAATCGAGAATAAGTGTGAAGTTTACTGACAGTGGAGACGTAAATTTTGTCACATCACAAAGAATAATTTCAAGGATTCATGATAAATTTGAGATGTAATCCCATATCGTCCTCCTCTTATCCCGATGTATGAAGATGATCCCGGTCGCTGAGTTGAGGTTTGTGAAAATGTGAATGGTTTAAAGCAAAGATTTTCCTTTAAAATCCTGTCCGAAAAGATTCACTTTAGATCATTCGCAGACATAATTGTGAGTACTGGTTCCAATTAATTCAAATATTCATGCAGAGAAGGCTGTGGAGTTATAGCCTGGTACGGTGTCTCATCCAAGTGAATTGTTGGTCTGTTATTTTATTTATTTATTTATTATTTTTTGATGGGACAGTTACACTGACAGAGCCATAGGGCCGTCTTATCCCATTGGAAGTCTCGGCACCTTTGAGGCCTCCCCCACATCCTTTTCATAATTAATATTTGTAACTTTGTAACGAACTCTCTCCTATGTTAATATGTATTTCTCTGAGTTTTCAAAACAGCATTATTATTATTTCCAATAATAATAATAATAGCCATAAAACTTATCAGTGCATATATACATAGACACGTACTAGAGTATGCATAAAAGATCTGAATGGATTTTTCAGGGGAACTTCGGAGGGAGCTACTTACGGGGTCTGGAAGGAGAGCTTGGAGCCAGCTAAGGAGCCCGAACTGCATTTTTAAAATAAATATAATTTCTTAGTATGATCCTTCAAAACGTTAAAATGAAAAGTATATTTTTAAATTGTGTCAGCTCATAACAGTTTAGCTTTCAATTACAATATCTACTCTTGTGGCTTCTACAATCTTATACAAACGTGAACGTTGGACTTTCTGTAGGCAATAAAAAATATTCAAAATAATATGAGGAAAACAAAATGTTCAAAATAATAAGAGGGAAATAAAATTTTGAATCTAAAATGAATCGTTAAAATTATTTTATCCAATTTTATTCAATCGACAGAGTACCACATTGCCAAACGCATGGTTCTCTGTGAATTACAATTAATTATTGCATTAATTAAAAGAATTATTAAAAGAAAAATTAGTTATTAGGCGGACTTGTACTTACTTTTGGCACTCTGTTTGTAAATCGCCTTTCTTTAGACCCCTGTAAGAATGTATCAAATGGAATTTCAGGTAAACGGCATTCCTAATGAACTAATTATATATATTAAAATATTTTATAATAAAATATACACTTGTATATTTTGCTGTAAAGTTATAACAATTAATGAATTTTACAGGAACTGTTTTTCACCAATATGAAATAATATAATTCAACAGTACCTACCTTGCAACATTTTCGAGGTTGGACAATATCGGAACGACATTTTTTGCAAATTGTTTATAAGAGGCTGTGGTGACAACGACGCCTTGAGGCACTGTAAACTAGAAGGTTAATTAGGTTACATGTCTGTAGTTTTTATCCTATATCTTCAATTTGAAATATATTCTATATTTTAGAATCGTCTACTAATTGGGATAATGTTGCATAACAACTGTAAAATACAACTCTTTCGTATTAGCATGAAGTTTCTGTATCAGTGGCGGACATTAGTTGTAGTCAAGCCAGATTTTTGTGATAATGTTCAGGATTTTCTGCTTAACAAATGGTGTAATTTGTGGTAAACGAATATTTTTAACGTTTAGTAATGATATTGATTTAGGCATTTCAAGTTTATTGTCTGTTTACTGATGATATAAAGGTGGACATGGTTGTTAATGAAAATGATCTTGATCAGCTCAGCGGATTGGTTGAAAAATGGTAACAGATTTAGCATTGATAAATGCATGCAATGTACTGCTTTAGAGATTAGGGTAATAGGAATCCTAGAATAATATACCATTTGGATAGCATTTAACTCCAGTGAGTTGATAAGGACAAAAGATGTAGAGATATAGTGCCACATGAAATTTTCTGAGCAGTACAATATTGTTGTACACGTTGGCATTAATGATAATAAGAGTAGGAGACCGGCGGAATTACTTAACAAGTACAGGTCAATGTTGAAAAGAAGCCGTGAGTTAGAGTTGAATTTGAAATTGTCTGCAATTCTGCCCAGACACGATAGGAGGAAGTATACGCTGGTGTGCAAAATTAAAGGACCAGCCAGGTTTCCTGTAGCTTCTAATAGGAGTGGCCTGGATATGAGAAAAGCATACCAAAGGAACCTCGTGAGGTACAGAAATGATGAAGGAAACAACACCGACACAACAACGGAAACAAAACGGTAAAGAGGGACTTTATTCAAAAATGGCAACATAGCACTGGCTGCCATGATATAGATGCAAGACTGCCAAAGATGGAACAATGCAGGCTTTGCACCGCCTGTCCATACTTAGAACAATGTTGTTGATAAGTTCTTGCGGTAACATCGTCCATTCCTCTGCTAGCGCCATCTTCAGCTGGTGAACATTTTCTGGTGGGTGTGGACGTGCCGCTAGTCGTCTCAACAGAACGTCCCATACGTGTTCAATGGGATTTAGATCGATGGAACGGACAGGCCAATTCATACGAACAATGTCCTCACTTTCCAAAAGCATATCAACAGCTGCAGTGCGATGGGATTTAGCGCTATCATCCATAAACACGAACTCGGGACCAATGGTACCTTGGAACAGACGCACATGGGGCAGGATTACCTCAGTACAGTAGCATGCACCGGTTACAGTACCACCTTCCAGTTGTGAAGTTGTGTACGTCCATCCAAGATAACGCCTCCCCAGACGAGAACACCTCGACCGCCATATCGATCCCTTTCAGTGATGTTTGCGGGGTGATACCGTGTGCCAACCTCTCGCCAGATTAGCGGACGTCCAGAATCGCTGCTGAGACTGAATCTATTCTCATCAGTAAAGAGTACCTTAAGTAAATATTTTGTGGTTGTAACCTTTAGAAATAATGTTGGTCCTTAGGGTTTGCGCATCAGTGTACCATCAGGAGTAAAGGGAAGGGTTTTGCTTTTGTAAATGTGACTATGGTGGTCTGAGGCAGTATTTAAATTTTATACGGTGGGACCAACTGATGATGTTACCAACAGCAAATTCAAATTAGGAAACTTTCAAAGAATTAAACTTGGATGCTAATGTGCTTTTCGTACCAACTAAGAAATATTTTCAAGGTTTAGGCCTAAATGGATGTCAGATGAACTAATGAGACTAAGAGAAGAAAAATGGATGGGATGCGTATAAATTATCAGGCGACACAGAAGCATACGACAGATATAAGTTAGTCTGTAAACAAGTCACAAAGGAGGTTAGGCAGGCGAAGGCAGATTACGAGAAATATTTGGCAAAGGATGCAAAGAAAAACAGCAAAGAGTTCTTTACTTATGTAAACTCTAGAAGGAAGGGGCTGAATCAGATTGGTCCACTTGATATCGATGTTTCAATTGTTGATGATCCTGCTCAGGTAGCTAACAAACTAAATGGGTATTTTGCATCTACATTCACACATGATGGGTTATTCAGGTAGGGGGAATGCCAGAGGTGAATTAAATTCTGGCAGTGAGCTAGATGATTTTTTAATACCTGAGAGGAAAGTGGAGGAGAAATTGTTGAAGATAAACATAAGAAAGGCACATGAGGTGGATGGGATCTATCCAACTATATTAAAGGAGGCAGCAAAGAAAGTAAGCAAACCCTTAGCCATAATTATGAGAGCTTCCTTGGACTCAGGGGAGGTACCCATGGACTGGAGATGTGCAAATGTGACCCCAATTCACAAAGGAAGATCAAAGGGTGACACAAATAATTACAGACCTGTTAGTTTAATTTCTGTTCCAGGGAAATTAATGAAGGCACTGGTTAAAAAGCACTGCAGGATCATCTAGACAACACTTCAGTTATAGCTCGGACGCAGCATGGGTTTGTTAAGGGGAAGTCTTGTCTGAACCAATTTGATTGGATACTATGATAGTGGTCACAAAGGAACTGGATGCAAAGAATAATTTTGATATCATATATTTGGATCTTAGAAAGGCTTTTGATACCGTTGCACATGGAAGATTGCTGCACAAATTGGAGCAGTGTGGCATTGTAGGCAAATTGCTGCTCTGGATAAAGGGATGGTTGAATGGGAGAAAACAGAGTGTGGTAATGAATGGACACTGCTCTTCGTGGACTAATGTTACTAGTGGTGTCCCTCAGGGTTCAGTGTTGGGTCTATTGTTGTTTTCGGTATTTAGTAATGATATTGATGATGGTATATGAGGCTTAATGTCCAAGTTTGCTGACGATACGAAGGTCGGCACGGTTATTAATGATACTAATGACAGTACACTGCTGCAACAGGATCTAGAAAAGTTGAGCAGATGGGCTGAGAGGTGGCAACTGAAGTTTAACATTGACAAATGTAAAGTATAAATGTAATGCATATTGGGAAGCAGTAACCCCAGAGTAACTTATCAACTGGGTGGCGCTTCACTGACAGTGGTAGAGAATGAAAAGGACCTGGGGGTAATATGCAGGCAGATATGAAGTTTTTTTTTTTTTTTTTTTTTTGAGCAGTACAGACGGTCTGCAAGCGTAGTTCATGGTGTCTTGTCAATGATATACAGGAATGTTTCTAGCAGGGATAAGGAGGTGATTATCCTCTTGTATCAAACAATGGTCAGGCCACATCTTGAGTACTGTATACAGGTCTGGAGGTCTCATTTTAAGAAGGATGCAGAGTTGCTGGAACGAGTACAGAGAAGGGCAAGAAGATTAGTGAATGGAACAAAGGGTCGCTCTTACGACGAAAGGCTTAAGTTTTGCACATTACAGTGTCTGGAGACTAGGCACCTGCGAGGTGATTTTATTGAGGTGTATAAAGCTTTAAATGGTTTGAGCATGCTCAATGCTGATGGGATTTTTCCTCTTGCTCAGAATAATCGCCCGAGAGGGCACAAATTCAAATTGAGGAAGGACAGTTGTAGGATAGATGTGCGGAAGTTTACCTTTAGCCAGAGGATTGTTGATTGCTGGAACAAACTTTCATCTGTCGTTGTAGAAGTTGATAGCTTAAATAGATTCAAGGCAGAACTAGAGAAATATTTGGAGCGAGTGGATTGGTGAAATGAGGATTTTTTTTTTTTTGGCTGATGCTATATAAGCTTGCTGTCTTGCATCATGTGTCTTTACTAATGCTAACAGGCTACTAGAATTGTTCATGAGGTTCTCTGTGAATTGTATCATTGACTAGATCATTTGTGGAATGCCAGGGAGGCTTCATTAATAAATTTTAAAACGAAACTGTAGTAAAAGGTACAACCACACACACACAACTTGGTTTAACCTGAAAAGGATAGTTGCAGGATAGATGGGTGGAATTTTAAATTCATCAGTTAGTAATTATTGATTTTTTTGGACGATGATCGATATTTATTTATTAGCTTTGATTCCTTGCATCATTAGCATTATCATTAGCATTAATAGAGGCATATGATGCAAGAAAGCAAGCTTATTCAGCATCAGCCAAAAAAAAAAAAAAAAACACACACACACCACTCCCATTTCACCCCTCCGTTCGTTCGAAATACCTGTCCAGTTGAGCTTTAAATTTGTTTAAGCTATCAACTTCAACAACAAGTGATGGAAGTCGGTTCCACCAATCAACCACCCGCTGGCCAAAGGCAAATTTCCGCACATCTATCCGACATCCGTCCTTCCTCAATTTGAATTTATGCCCTCTGAGGTGATTATTCTGAGCAAGATGAAGAGTCCCATTGGCATTGAGCATGCTCAAACCATTCAAAGCCTTATACACCTCTATCAGATCACCTCGCCGGTGCCTAGTCTCCAGACTCTGTAATTTGCAAAACTTAAGCCTTTCTTCGTAAGAGCAACCCTTTGTTCCATTCACTAATCTTGTTGCCCTTCTCTGTACCCGTTCCAGCAGCTCTACATCCTTCTTGAAATGAGGCCTCCAGACCTGTATACAGTACTCAAGATGTGGCCTAACCATTGCCTTATACAAGGGAATAATCACCTCCTTATCCCTGCTAGAAAAATTCCTGTATATCATTGACAAGACACCATGAGCTACTCTTGCAGCTCGTCTGCACTGCTCAGAGAACTTCATATCTGCCTGCACAATTACCCCCAGGTCCTTTTCATTCTCCACCACTGTCAGTGTAGTACCGCAGAGTTTATACGTTGCTCTGGGGTTACTGTTTCCAATATGTAGTACTTTACATTTGTCAATGTTAAACTTCATTTGCCACCTCTCAGCCCATCTGTTCAACCTTTCCAGATCCTGTTGCAGCAGCATAGCGTCAGTAGTGTCCTTAACAACCCTGCCAACCTTTGTATCATCTGCAAACTTGGACATTAAACTTAATATCCCATCATCAATATCATTCATAAATATCGAAAACAACAACGGACCCAACACTGAACCCTGAGGAACTCCACTAATAACATTAGTCCACGTTGAGCAGTGTCCGTTGATTACCACTCTCTGTCTTCTGCCACTCAACCATCCCCTTATCCATAGCAGCAATTTGCCTCCAATGCCACACTGCTCCAATTTGTGCAGCAGTCTTCCATGTGCAACAGTATCAAAAGCCTTTCTAAGAACCAAATATATAATATCAAAATTATTCCCTGCATCCAGTTCTTTTGTGACTACATCATAGTATCCAATCAAATTGGTTAGGCAAGACCTGCCCTAAACAAAACCATGCTGCGTCTGAGCTATAACTGAATTCTTGTCTAGATGATCCTGCAGTGCTTCTTTAACCAGTGCCTCCATTAATTTAACTGGAACAGAAGTTAAACTAACAGGTCTATAATTACTTGTGTCAGCATTTGATCCTCCTTTGTGAATTGGGGTCACATTTGCACATCTCCAGTCTATGGGTACCTCCCCTGAGTCCAAAGAAGCTCTCATAATTATGGCTAGGGGTTTGCTTACTTCTTTTGCTGCCTCCTTTAATATAACTGGATAGATCCCATCCACCCCAGGTGCCTTTTTTATGTTTATCCTCAACAATCTCTCCTCCACTTTCCTCTCAGTTATTATTGGAACAAAAGGTCGCTCGTACGAAGAAAGGCTTAAGTTTTGCAGTGTCTGGAGACTAGGCACCTGCGAGGTGATTTTATTGAGGTGTATAAAGCTTTAAATGGTTTGAGCATGCTCAATGCTGATGGGATTCTTCCTCTTGCTCAGAATAATCGCCCGAGAGGGCACAAATTCAAATTGAGGAAGGACAGTTGTAGGATAGATGTGCGGAAGTTTACCTTTAGCCAGAGGATTGTTGATTGCTGGAACAAACTTTCATCTGTCGTTGTAGAAGTTGATAGCTTAAATAGATTCAAGGCAGAACTAGAGAAATATTTGGAGCGTGTGGATTGGTGAAATGAGGATTTTTTTTTTTTTTGGCTGATGCTATATAAGCTTGCCGTCTTGCATCATGTGTCTTTACTAATGCTAACAGGCTACTAGAATTGTTCATGAGGTTCTCTGTGAATTGTATCATTGACTAGATCATTTGTGGAATGCCAGGGAGGCTTCATTAATAAATTTTAAAACGAAACTGTAGTAAAAGGGACAACCACACACACACACACACAACTTGGCATAACCTGAAAAGGATAGTTGCAGGATAGATGGGTGGAATTTTAAATTCATCAATTAGGAATTATTGATTTTTTTGGACGATGATCTATATTTATTTATTAGCTTTGATTCCTTGCATCATGTTGCCGATAGTAATATTAAGAGCGTGTAGGAAGCCACACAATACCAGCACAGAGGACAAGATGCCCTCTGTGTTGATCGTGATCCATTGCATTGCGTGGCTGCCTATGATCACGTCTTGCAAGGTATCTGGTGTAGCCTATCGTTCTAATGGTACACGTGTCGTGATTCTGCCGAGCCACTGCAACTCTTTGACTGCAACACTGGGGCCTATAGCCCCAAGTGACCCAGCAAGTCAGAGGCTATTTCATTTGCTTGTGACAAAAGGTGTATCGATATGGAATGTTGGATTCTTTAATAAATTGGTAGAGCCGTTCATTATTTAATTTGATATTTGATTTCAGTATCGCACATTGCTATACCAGCGGTTGCACCCTGTTTTTTTTTAAATAATAATAATAATTGCGTGGAAAGCAATGGTAACCCAGTATTCAAAAGCGTATAACTCGTCTTTATAAAAATATTTCTTATTTAGGTTTGAAATATGGTCGAACGCATCGAAATGATATTTTTAAAAGCTTTTATTAAATATTACCAAACAACAGCATGAATATAGTCATATTTCGTCTTTGTTAACAATGATGCCGTATTTCTAATATTATACAGTATTTTGCTAAAATATTTTCCTTTATTAATACAGGGTTATCCATTTACGGATGTAAAATTTATGCGTATATTGTCAACTTTAAAAATTTCTTTTAGATAAATCTATATTTTACAGTTATTTTATTTTCCAACAGCACCAGAGTAAATATTTTCTATTAAAGGGATTAATTTCTCAGGTTCTACAGCTTGTCGAATCTAACTACTCGAGATACAAGAAAATTTTATTTAAGAAAAAGGGGTTATGAACTACAAAAATGTTTAAGAGCCGCTGATCTAAACGATAACACACCATATATTAATTTTTTAATGAACTCTTTTACCACGTGGATAATGTAAAATTAGTTGGTTAATTAAGTGCTTTGATCTAATTTCTAAACGTATTACAAAGGTGACGTTTCAGGATCCTTGCCGGATTCTATCATCAGATCATATAGGACTAGTAACAGCTCCTCACCCTGGCTTGTCTAAAACTATTCTGGAGCTGCAATAGTCCTGGATGGTCTGATGATGATAGGTCCGGCAAGAATCCTGAAACGGTACCTTTGTAATAAGTTTAGGAATTAGGTCAAAGCACTTAATAAACTAATTTTGTATTATCAACGTGGTAAAAGAATGGTTCATTTAAAAAATGTATCCATAGATAATCACCACGTAGTGTCATTTCCAATTACAGTATATTAATAACACACTATATTTATGGCATGACTTGCTCAATAAGTTAAAATTATTTTAAAATGAAATAACAGGTAAAAAACGAGATTAATTATAAGTAAATCTGGATGAATTTGGATTTTAATGAACAGTAAATTAATTTTCATCAACAATTGTGGTCATAACAACGGATGAGATACGTGATTATTGCATCATGCGTGTTTTTTATAGGTTTTCATTAAAAACTCCAAAAAGTATATTTTTTCTCAGTACGACTGATTTTAGCTTACGAGTACTTTGCAATTACCTTGTCCTGTTTTGAGCTCATTTCAGTTAGCTTGGCTAGAGACGACCCCTTTCCTCCTGTTAATTCCAACAACTGGCATTGAGGATCGTTGAATTGTACAACCAAAGGAGGCGGAATGTCTAAAATAAATAAACCAAAACGCAATTCAAATTAGAAAATTTCATAAATCCGTTTTATGAAAACATTTCATAAAGAAAAAAAAATTAACTAGTGTGTTGTAAAGTTAATGTTTCACGACAGATATTGCAGCAAGCATTAATAAATGGGAGAAAGAGATTCGAATATGTATTATACAGATGATATAACATCATTTAACTCTCAGTTATCTGTATACTACATATTCGAAGCTCTTTTCCCCAGTATGGAAATGGAATGGGTTGAGTTGTTTCAGATTTTGTACAAAGGCAACCAAGGAATCGCTAGGGAATCGGTGTATCATATCTGTAAGTTGTATGCATCCTGAGTTCGTTTACCTGTTTTATAGGAGGGAACACTCATGTCTGCAGAGGAAAAAACTATGGGTACTCTTGCCGACCACTTTGTCTCAATCAGGGTGTGAACGAAGCTCAAAAATGTTCTTCCCATCCCGGTCAAAAGAATTTTTCAGCTTCAGCCAGCAATGGAATCGAACCTGGGCCTTTTTCCTTACGGTGAGAGAGTGGCACCACGCTCTCAGAATGTTTATGAATAGAAACATGTCTGATTGCGAGCACAGTATACGTAAACATCAAATTCTGTCAAAATGATAATTGATAATTTTTTATATCAATTGATATAAAAAAATCAGAATCGATATATGCATTTATCAATTTATCAATTGATAAATGCAAACACTAAATGGGAAATGTTCAAGGAAGTTACTATGGAGCCACTGAGCTTTTTACACCAATAAGAAGGTACTGTTGCCCAAAATGGATGGTAAAAGATCTGCTAGTTATAGAAAAGGAAGATTCATGATTAAAAGAAGAGTGCAAAATAATTCCATGCTTTTGTAAATAGTAAAAAGGAAAGAAAGGAATCAACCGTAACTGTCCACGTGATATCGTATGGTATCGATGATGCTGAACTAGTTTCTGATAAGCTAAATTAATATTTCGCATCCACATTCGCACATGAAGTCTTTAAACTCTAAGAATACCAGTGGTCAAAGTGAAAGCTGAATCATTTTCTCGTGATAACTGAAAAGGAACTAGAGGCAAAATTATTGCGATAAAGCGTGAACAAGACGGTAGGAGCTGATGGAA